>NC_041397.2:212318309-212518309 GCF_900747795.2 Erpetoichthys calabaricus | reverse complement strand
TCAGGAAGTCGCCTTACATCCGCCACGTGCCCTCTTTCTGTTTCCAGAAGCTGATCATAGAATGGTTTTAATAGTTTACTTTCAAATAATGCAAAGAGTATGCGACACGTGTTTCTCCCTAATTCTGGGCTCATCAGGCATACACACTCACTGCATCCCCTCTCGTGAATCGAATCTCTATCGTCAGCGCCAGAGTTGAAGCCCCTAACGTTGCCGTCAGCAAGTCGGCTAACATCCGCCATGTGCCGTCTTTCAGTTGCGAGAAGCAGATCATAGAATGGTTGAAACTGTTGCCCCTAACGTTGCGCCACGGCGTGTGGTTCGTTTATACCTCGTGTCTTCTCATTAAACTTTTATCTCGCGAATATGTTATTGCAATCCGCAGCGGGAGCGTTTCTATAAACTTAATTTAAACTTACGTTTTACACCATGCTTTGTTTCCCTCATGAACATGCTTGTATGCTTCACTCGCTCCCTTCTCAATTGTTTAATGAATTTTTTGCTCTTCGCATTTTTGCAGCTCTTCCTTCATTTCCCCCTACTTCGTTGTTTTATCTCGCGAATATGTTATTGCAATCCTTAACGGGAGCGTTTCAATAAACTAATTGAAAATAGTTTTGCATTTACCTTTTTAGTAAAAGGCAAGCTTTTAAGCCTGAGAAATCACCCCGTAAATGCACACGTTTAATTGCACATGTGTTAATATGTATGGTTACACAGTATTAAAAGACAGTGAACAACGTCAGTTACCTTTGTTCCCGCGTTTGATAAAAGGCGAGTTTTAAGCCTGAGAAATCACCCCGTAAATGCACACGTTTAATTGCACATGTGTTAATATGTATGCTTACACAGTATTAAAAGACAGTCAAAAATTAACGTCATTTACCTTCGTTCCCGCGTTTGACTCGTGCTGTAAATCTCTTCCTTGTTTTTAGTTCACGTGATTATGTAGGAGGCGTGATGACGCGATACGTGACTCCGCCTCCTCCATTACAGTATATGGACAAAAAATATGTTCCAGTTATGACCATTACGCGTAGAATTTCGAAATGAAACCTGCCTAACTTTTGTAAGTAAGCTGTAAGGAATGAGCCTGCCAAATTTCAGCCTTCCACCTACATGGGAAGTTCGAGAATTAGTGATGAGTGAGTCAGTCAGTCAGTCAGTCAATCAGTCAGTCAGTCAGTCAGTGAGTCAGTGAGGGCTTTGCCTTTTATTAATATGTATAGATATATATATATATATATATATATATATATATATATATATATATATATACACATATACACAGTATAATGTCACACACGTGCGATTAGAAGGCAGTCAAAAAGCCTCAAAGGTGAGTGAAATATCATGAGAGGAAGGATTGTCACGTGGCGCTTACCCGAACCTCTTCTCTTCACAGGAGAACCGAAGAAAAATAATTGCGGCTATTTCTGGGCTTCAAAATGGCCACAGTGACATCCCTTCCGGCAACTCCATATGGCATCACTTCCAGCTCTCACCTTGGACATCACTTCTGGTTCCTCCCCCACGACACCATTTCCTGCCAACCATTTCCTGTTCCCATCAACCACCACTCTATTAAAACGCCATTTTGTAAATGCCAGATTGTCATCTGTTACAATACACGTACTTTTGATCAACCTTTTGCATCTCTTGCTTTCATTTGTCCGCAGGACAATATACGGGGACGGTCCCCAAACCTTTATCTTGTGAAGATTCCTTTTTGTTTGTGGTATTTGTTCCACAACTGGCGTAGCTGGCAGGATTTTTGCTCTCGAAGATGACAGAAGGGCAAGGCCTAAACAGCGTGCTGTCCACAATTGTGAGCGAACTGCACACTTTGAAGATTCAGATGGGTGAAACAAGAACCCAACTCACCGAGTCTGAGGCTCGCGCTGCAGCAGCAGTACGGACGGAGACCACTCAGTCATTGCCAACCCAATTAACTTATTTAATGGAAGATGATGACATCGAGTCTTATTTCTTGGTATTTGAATGTACTGCCAAGTGGAATGCATGGCAGAGGTCGTAATGGGCATACCTATTGGCTCCCTCCATGAAGGGGATAGCACCTAGAGCCTATTATGATTTAACCGAGGAGCAGGCTGCCAACTATGACGTTCTCAAAACGGAGGTTTTGAAGCACTATGGCATACTGTATCTCCAGAGCAGCAGGCGAGAGAATGGAGGGAGTGGAAGTTCGATCCCGAATGTCCTCTAAGAACCCAGGCATTTGAGGCGTGGAGTAAGGTTTGTCACTGGCTACGGCCCGACATAAATAATTCCCATAAGATGGCCGAGTTGCTTGCCTGTGAGACGTTTGTTCATGCCCTCTCTGATGACATCGCCCAGCAGATCCATAAACAAAACTTTGACAATATGGACACCCTGATCAAGGTCACTGAGCATCACTGGGCGGCTTGTAAATCGGGGCGATAAGAATGGTTCTCTCACCATACCCAACAGGCATGTGGGGCAGCCGCTGAGACCTCCTGACAACCTCCCGAGCCTGCCATCTGTAACAGACAATTCAACCTACCCCACTGTCCCCAAACTGCATACATGAGCCCATGGATTGCTCACTAGAGAAGGGGGAAAGGTACTGTGCCACTGTGATTAACCCTTTATCTCTTTCTTATACAGGTGTAGCTATTATAAATGGCCGGAAGGTAAGGGCAATGTATGATTCCGGGAGTAACATTTCCATTGTTGCTTCCCGATTCGTTTTACCGCGACAATGGCTTAAAATAAAAACTAGCCTAAAATGTTTTCATGGGGACATCCGGTATTATAAAGCTGCTAACTGTGTAGTAACGGTAGATCAAGTCATGATCAAAATGACAATGGCAGTATTACCGGATCCTCCATTTCCAGTCATATTAGGGAGAGATTGGAAATAAATTAACAATGGTAAAAACGTAACTGCTCCTGAAAGAATTTGGGCTTAATAATGGAGAGTTCGTCTACTCCGACTGCCTCCACGCCGTGTACTACAGTAGCTAGGACCCATGCAAGTACTCAGTATGAGGGAGTCGATGTCCCATCGTCCTCTGCGGGAACTAGTACGGTTAATGTGGAGGACGTAGTGGCAGAAGGCCCTGCCATTGAGGTTGATAGAGACCCAATTCAAACTTTATCATCCCAATTTTGAATTACCCCTTCTTCATTTAAAAGAGAACAATAGAACGATGATTCCTTAAAATTTGCTAGGAATGCAGTATTATCTACCGAGGGTCATACAACCCTAGATCCCATGCCACCGATGCCTTTCTTTGTAATAAAAAATGAACTATTATATCGAGTAGCAGAACACAGGGGTGAAGTGAGGGCATTACTATTAGTACCATGCACTTTTCGGCAACAAGTGTGTGAGCTGGCACATGCTCACCTTCTAAGAGCCATTTAGGCTCTGAAAAAATGTTGGAGAGAATAAAACTCAAATTTTATTGGCCAGGAATTAATGAGGAGGTCAGACGATTTTGTGCCTTGTGCCCCAAGTGCCAACTTCGTTAGATTCCTAGGCGGGACTGAGCTCCTCTCGTTCCCCTTCCCCTGATAGATGTACCATTTGAACGAGTCGGTATCGACCTCGTAGGACCTTTAGAACCCTCGTTAAAAGGCTTCAAATACATTTTAGTTCTAGTAGATTATGCTACTCGATTTAATGAAGCTGTTCCCTTGTGCTCAGCTAGTACAAAAAACATCGCACAGGAACTAGTAAGGATATTTGCACATGTTGGGATCCCCAAAGAGGTTCTAATAGACCAAGGGACTCCTTTCACTTCAGAGACGTTCAGGGAGGTAGCTAAATTACTCAGAATAAAACATCTGAAAACATCAGTCTATCACCCCCAAACGGACGGGTTGGTAGAATGATTCAACCAAACCTTAAAACAGATGTTATGTAAGGTAGTTACTGCAGATGGAAGAAACTGGGATCAGTTACTTCCTCTCGTGTTGTTTGCCTATTGGGAAATCCCTCAGGCCTCTACCGGGTTTTCTTCGTTTGAATTATTATATGGAAGACAACCCTGTGGGCTATTGGATATGTTAAAAGAAGGTTGGGAAGAAAAGGTCCTTCCTGTTGTGTATTTGTATGTTCAGTAACAAGTTAAATTTATATTGATGTTGATTGACATTCCTGTTGTTGGTAATTTCCTGTAGAATGTTAGTGGGTGGGATTTTAGAAGGAAAAAGGAAGTTCTTAAAAAAAAGGTTTCTGTTTCTTTGTTTTTTACGGAGAGAACCTAATGAGAAACTGACACGATTTTACAGTTATTAAAAACTATATTTAAGAATAATATCAACGTCTGTGTGTCGTAATCCAATATTATACTGGCGACGAGAGGAGGAGAAGAAGCCCTGAATCGAGAAAAGAAAGACGGAGCCGAGCTTTGGGTATTATTAACTGCATTTTGTTACTGGTTTTCACAATGGCCACGCTGGGTCGTATTGACGAATTCAATGCTGAGACCGGGGTGTGGGAAGAATACGCAGAGAGACTTGAGTGCTTCTTTCATGCAAATGACATCGATAATTCAGAGAAGAAGAGGTCAATTTTACTAAGTGTGTGCGGAGCCGCAACGTACTCCACATTGAGCTCGCTGTTGGTCCCTCGTCCACCAAGCGCTGTTCCATATAAGGACATAGTCGAGTGTCTTCAGCCTCATTATAATCCTACACCATCGGAAATTGTACAACGTTTTCATTTTCACAATCATAAACAACTGCCTGATCTAAGTATGTCATGCTTCATTGCTGAACTGAGGAAACTTTCAGTGCATTGTAACTTTGGTGAACAACTCGAACAGATGCTGCGCGATTGCATAGTGTGTGGTGTGGCCAATCCTTTACTGCAGCGTCAGCTACTAGCGGAGCCGAAGTTAACATTCAAAACAGCGGAGGAGCGCGCTCTAGCAGCAGAAATGGTGAACCGGAATGCGCAAATGCTGAGGACTGAGATGACTCTACCTGCTAATTATGTGGCAGAGGTACATAAAATGATTCAATCGAATACAGCTCAGATAACATGACCATCTGTATTACAAGAAAGTGATGGCAGAAAGTGACAAGTCAACGGTATGGCACTGGGCTGCTGCCCATGACACAGCTTATAAGCAGGCAAAAGCACTACTCAAAGCAGATGGACTGCTTGTGCACTATGATGTTAAGAAGCCTCTTGTATTGGTATGTGATGCCTTTCCTTATGGCCTTGGAGCTGTACTGAGCCATGTAGAGCCTGATGGTATGGAGTCCCCCAATTAGTTTTGCACCACTGAACGCAATTACTGTATGCTCAAATAGATAAGGAGGCTCTTGCTGTTATTTTTGGTGTAAAAAAAATTCATCAGTTCTTGCAGGGGCGTCAGTTTACGATTTGCACAGGCCACAAGCCGCTCCTTGGTCTTCTACATCATTCTAAACCCATGCCACAGACCTTGTCACCTCGTATGCTTCACTGGAGTCTCTTGTTGGGTGCATACAACTATCAGTTGTGCTACAGACCAGGAAAAGAGTTGACATCTGCCGATGCCTTGAGCTGCTTGCCTATAGCACATCCTATGGCTAATACACCACCTCCTCTTGAAGTTCTGCTCTTGGAGTCTGTGCCTAATGCACCTATTCATGCTACCCAAATTGCTGCACTTACTCAGAAGGATCCAGTTCTGTCTCGTGTGTTGCACTGGCTTTTGCATGGCTGGCCCCATGAAGTTCCAGGTGATGATTTCATACCCTTTGCCTATAGACGTAATGAACTTTCAACTCACAAGGGTTGTGTTTTATGGGGTAGTCGCGTTGTAGTACCTGTTCAAGCACGGGAGGATTTACTTAAACTACTTCATGACTCCCACTCTGGCATAGTCCACATGAAGGCTCTGGCTAGAAGTTATGTATGGTGGCCAGGAATGGATGGACAAAGAGAGAAAACTGTAAAGTGTTGTACAACATGTCAACAGTCACGGCATGCACCATCAAGGGCACCACTTCATCCCTGGGAATGGCCAACTAAGGCTTGGTCTCGGATCCACATTGATTTTGCTGGACCATTTCAAGGAACGGTCTTCTTTATTTTGGTAGATTCCCATTCCAAGTGGCTGGAGGTGTCTCTTCTACGCTTCATGTCTGCAAATGCTGCCATCGACACTTTGCGCCTTATCTTTGCTACACATGGATTGCCAGATATTATTGTCTCAGACAACGGTGCAGCATTTACATCTGCTGAATTCAAAGAGTTCACAGAAAGATCTGGCATGTGACTACGGCCCCCTATCATCCATCCTCAAATGTGCAAGCAGAGCAAATGGTACAGACAACAAAGGATGCTCTACAGAGAATCATAGCTGGTAATTGGCAAACACGCCTTGCAAGATTTTTGCTATCTCAGCACACCATGCCCAACTCTTCCACAGGGAAGAGCCCGGCAGAGTTGCTAATGAAAAGACGACTGACCACTGCACTTGATCACCTTCACCCAGACTTTCAAGCTGACATGCATATGAAGCAAGAGGGACTAGCACAAAAACAGGGGGATGTGTTTAGGCAATTTCGACCCTTACAGACAGTATATGCACGCAATTTTGTAGGAGAACCACGATGGATCCCAGCAGTAGTGCAAGAGGCAACTGGCCCTGTGTCTTACCGTGTGCAAACAGAAAATGGACACATTTTCCGTCTCCATGTTGATCAGCTTCGAGAGTGGATGACCAGTACCTGAAGCAGAGTCAATGCAGCAGCCAGCTACCACTGTTCAGCAGCCTCCTAGTATCCCTGAAATACCAGCGTCTTTTGAATCTACTACAGATAATGATACAGTAGTGACACCAACACCTGAAACTGGTAAACCTGTGGATGTTAAGACCCCGCAGCCTATGGTGTCATTAAGGCCCTGTAGAGCACTTGTTAGGCCAAAACGTCACAAAGATTTTTAAAACTGAGGGAAAGGAGTGTTGTGTATTTGTATGTTCAGTAACAAGTTAAATTTATATTGATGTTGATTGACATTCCTGTTGTTGGTAATTTCCTGTAGAATGTTAGTGGGTGGGATTTTAGAAATAAAAGGAAGTTCTTAAAAAAAAGGTTTCTGTTTCTTTGTTTTTTACGGAGAGAACCTAATGAGAAACTGACACGATTTTACAGTTATTAAAAATTATATTTAATGAATCATATCAACGTCTGTGTGTCGTAATCCGATATTATACGTCCTACCTCAAATATACTTGAATATATCACGCAATTACATGATAGATTGGAAAAAATTAGACCTATGCTAAAAGAAAATTTAGAAAAAGCTCAAGCAACACAGTCACGTTATTATAATAGAAACACCACCATTCGGGAATTTGTCCCGGGTGATCGTGTAATGGTGCTCATTCCAACCTCACATTCTATATTATTGGCCCATTGGAATGGCCCTTACGAAATTAAGGAAAGAAAAGGACTCGTTGATTATTTGGTTAAACAACCAAACCATCGACCGAGTGAATGAGTTTATCACATAAATTTGCTGAAGCCGTGGAAGGACAGGGAAATCGATCCCTCCACCATATCACACTCTGACCTTAATTTCGGACCTGATTTGACCCCAAAACAAAAACAGGACCTAGAAATGGCTATCCTGTCAATATCAGAGGTTGTAAACAAACTACTGGGACGTACTACTCTGATTGAGCATGACATTATTACGGACCCAGGGGTGATTGTCAGAGAAAGACCCTATAGGCTCCCGGAGGCAAAGAAAGCGGAAGTAGAATTGGAAATAAGATGAATGCTTGATTTAGGAGTTATTGAAGAAAGTTATAGCCCCTGGTCTAGTCCAATTGTCTTAGTTCCTAAACCAGATGGGTCGTGGAGGTTTTGTAATGACTTTCGACGACTTAATCAGGTTTCAAAATTTGACGCGTATACAATGCCACGAGTAGACAATTTGCTTGATCGGCTTGGGAACGCGCAATTCCTAACTACTCTTGACATGACTAAAGGGTATTGGCAAATTCCCTTAACGGTCTCCGCTAAAGAAAAAAATGCTTTTAGTACACCCAGCAGACATTGGCAATACAAGGTCCTTCCATTTGGTTTGCACGGGGCACCAGCAACTGTTTCAATGTCTGGTAGACAAACTGTTACGGCCCCACAATTTATTTAGTGCCACCTACCTGGATGACGTAGTCATCTACTATTCTGGCACATGGAAGGAGCATGTAATGCAGGTTAAAATGGTGCTTTCTACATTGGCGCTAGCAGGACTTCGGATTAATTCAAAAAAGTGTCAATGCCAGATTGTCATCTGTTACAATACATCTGTTACCACCTTTTGCATCTCTTGCTTTCATTTGTCCGCAGGACAATATACAGGGACGGTCCCCAAACCTTTATCTTGTGAAGATTATTTTTTGTTTGTGGTATTTCTTCCACTATATATATATATATATATATATATATAGATAGATAGATAGATAGATAGATAGATAGATAGATAGATAGATAGATAGATAGATAGAGAGCAATAAAAACAGAGGAGACAAGATGAAATGTTGGGGGTTCATGATAGAATCCCTGTTTAACGGCTCGTTAGCTCAAACCTCAAAATTATATAAATAGGATTGTCACTGTCATGGTTTGCCTAGCCAACTTGCTTAGAAAGTTCATTCTGATGGTGATCTTGTTGCTCCATCAGTTGCTACTGCTATAATAATAACACATGTGGTTTTACTTCAATAAAACAAGTATTGTGTTAGATTACTTGTTATTTTAAAAAATAATTGATCTACTTACAGTCTCATGTGCTGCTGAGTTTAGCCGCATATGTTCAGCTCATCAACATAAATGTATCCAATTCTGAAATACTGAGACAGATTACTTTAACCAGGAGAAGGAATTATGCAATCACCTGAACATTTGCCAAATTTATCTTGTGATTGCTTCCACTCGTAGCTCCTGAAAGCATGTGCGAAGCTAAGTAACTGAACAGAGTGCCACTAACATGCACAGCCTGAACAATTCTTAAACGTAATGTTAAGCGTTTCCATGGCCAAATAATCAGGATACTCGTGGAGAAACATACATCTGTTAACCTGATTTCTCAGATACCAATAGCCCTGTTTCTCTAACCAGAATAAGGGTTTACATGGTATTTTAAAAAACATTTTCTGTAAAGGAAGAGGTTATTATAGCACATGTAAACACACTGAATGTTCTTTCTTCTCTACAACTGAAAATGACATACCCTGTAAGGTGCTGGGTAAATCTTAGTGTGAAAGAGAAGCATTTTACATGATAATACAGAGGAAAACAGGAATACCCTCATAGACTCATGCAGTCAACCAGAGAATATGCAGCCACTCACATAATGTTCATGTTCAAATAATTCCCCTAAAAGGCCTTATGTCCCAGCTCTCTAACGTCTATACAGTGTATGTATATAATTGAGAGTTGACTGACTGACTGATCCACTTATCAACAAAAACACTATGAAATTTGGCAGTATGGCACATCTGTGTCATTAGGTATTCACTAAGAAAGGACACTTCAATATATCAATACTGTGGGTAAAAAAATAAACATACAATAGAAAAATTACAACCCCCAAAATTTCAGAAAAGCTTTGATTGAAGTTTGGTGATGTCATAGGAAAAAAAAAATTAGCTGACCTATGATTTATTTCTCGATATTTGTTGGTAGTAAAGCTGTAACGAATGGGACATTCTTAAACAGTGGGTCCTTTTTTGCCTCTGTACTGCAGTACTGAGGAGAACTAGGATGTCTCTTTAGAGGTCAGACTGCGATGTGTTGCTACTCTCCGGTTTGCAAATCGCAAACCGAAAACTGCTTGTACAGCATACCAGACCACTTCAAGCCTTATGTACCATACAAGGTGGAAGCATTAATATGCCTTGGTCAGTTTAAATGCTTACACAGCTCAGTAAAAGGGTCCCCAAAAGACAGAAAATAGAGGCGGTGGACAGAGTACATAGTTCCCAATATTATTTTTTTTTCACCTGTTCTTATCTGTACATTACTTAAAATATTAAGTTCATTATGTAGGCCACATAAATGTACAGCATGAGAATGTCAATGCTGTATATCATAACGTAATGGAAACCACAATACAATGTACATTGCTTTTGATCTAAGCCTTCCAAAACCCTGTAACAGTACAAGATTACAGATCAAAGTGTTACATTCAAATCTGATTGAAGCTACCACTTTTACAGGATTTGCTACAGGGTGAGATTATATTTATACTTATTCCTACTAAATTACCTGTTTGAATTCAAAAGAATATAATCTCCTCTAAAAATGTGTTTTGCGATGGTCATGAATAAAACCCAAATCAATAGGAAAAAGCAAGAATTGATCTACATCAGGAATGTTTGACCCGCATGCAATTTTATGCAGCATGTTCAAGAGTAAGCTGCTTCAGTGAATTAATAATATTAACCTTTTTTTTGGGTACCAAACAAATATTGTTTACAGTGTGGGATATGGCCAGCCAGTCATCCCGGCCAATACCCCCAGGCCACCAGATGGAGCCCTCCCTGTAGCGTGGAAGTGCCCCGAATGCCAGCAGGGAATCATGGACAATGGAGTGTTTATTCACAGCCCTGCTGGATACCATGGGGGCCACCAGAGGACGCTGCAGGGATGATTAAGGACTATTTTCCCTACACCCCAGAAGTACGTCCCAGTCACATGGACAGAAGAAATGATGTACTTCCAGGATGAAAAAAGAAGAGTTTTGATCTGACCCGGAAGTGCTAGGAAGTCACATGGACTGAGGGTTTAGAAGCACTTCCGGGTCAAGAACTATAAAGGACTCTGGGAAATCCCAGACGGGTGAGCTGAGTCGGGAGGAGGGTGGCAATGCGTCTGGGAGTGGAGGATTGTTATTGTTTATTGAGAATTGTAGTGATTTATGAATATAGTGGAGTGGAGGGTGCTTGGTGCACTTGATTATTATAATAAAGTCAAGAATTGGACTTTTATCTGGTGTCTGGCGTCTGATCTGAGGGTTCAAGGGAGCGATAGCGCCCCCTATCTGTCACAACAGAGAAGCACTCAGTTACTTACATAGTACTTCTGATACCTCCGATTAACACCCAGTACTATAATCAAGGCCCTCTGTCTTATACATTCTGGTCTCAGATACAGAGCACTGTGAAGTTAATTCAGTTAATCATGTGTTAGTAATAAAGTAAATACAACAAATAGTAAAAAATTGTTCAGTTATGTTGAATACATTTTATATACAATATAAAGAAAAAGTAAGAAATAAAATACATAATGTGGGATGGTGCTGCAAAATCTGTGAGTAGAAAGCATTACAATCAATTGCATCCTTATGGAAACCTTTCAAGAGCTCTGTACTCCTCTCCCTAAGCGTATAGCGATTTCATTAAATCATCTGAAACTCCTGATCACAGCTGACAGCTCAGATATAATCTGCAAGTATATAATTGAAAACAATTTAACTGTTTAAATCTCAGCATTTGAAAGTACAATAAATGCCATGTTTCTGTCATTTAAAAAGAAAAATAACAGACATGGTTTTATCAAGACCTGGACTTTAAAATGCTTTTGTGCATTGGTTTGGAACCTATTTATAAAGTAATGTAATAAATACCATTTATTTATATATTGATATTGAATGATATATTGATTGATTAATTGATTACAAAACCATAGGTCTGGGGTATTTTTATAGTCGTATTAACTGTAATACATAGTTAAAAGTGTAGCTCTTTCTCCTGCTTGTTTTTTTACTCTCCCTAATTGCCTGAGGATATAGTTAAAGAAAGGAAGGTAGGAGGAAGTGCTGTCATTTAAAAAGAAAAATAAGAGACATGGTTTTATCAGGACCTAGACTCTAAAATGCTTTTGTGGATTGGTTTGGACCCTATTTATAAAGTAATGCAATAAATACATTTTATTTAGAAAAACATTTGCATGTTTTGAGTGACAAGCTCTTAGAAGATGTCAACAGTGTGAAAATGTTCATAGGAAGTATGTTATTTTATTGATATTAACTGATATATTGATTGATTAATTGATTCCAAGACTATAGGTCTGAGATATTTTTATAGTTGATTCTCCACCATCTAATGTAAATATTCTAGGTGCTTTTTTCATAAAAAGCAACATTTGTCAAAAAGAGACTACATTTTGGAATAATTTCAATAATTTGTTATTTAATACAGCATACTTGTTTGTTTTATCATGTTATCAGAGCAAGTATGAAATTCACCTAACAGGAATGGTTCTTTTCTTAATGGGGAATAGAAAAAAAAAATCAAATATAGATACACAACTGTTACCTGTAACAACTTACCTATCACACTGTCTTGTACACCATGTATCCAACACTTGGGACCTCTAATGGCAGACTACTATCCTGACCTGGACTGCCTTTACTATCACTCCTTTACTTCAACCTAGTTTACCACTAATAGAGGGCTTCTCAAAGGCATCCCCTTGAGCTCTTAAGGGAGTAAAGATACACAAGGAATGATCAATTCTCAGCTCATTAGTAGCAATCAGACAGAGACATTGATTTAAGCTTTCAATTAAAAAAATATTTATTTGCATCAAAACCAATAGCAGCAAGTAAAGGCAATAGAGGTCCTCATATCAGTAAGATGCTCCAGGCGGTCCAGTTCCTTTGATGTAAATTATACATCCTTGATTAAAAATAAAAAGAAAGACTTCTTACTGGAGAAAGAGAGCTCCTTACCAAGTGTCCAGCAGCTAACAGATAGCTCCATTAAACAGTCCATTTAAGTTTTCACAAAGCAGACAAAGGGAAAAATTCACCTTACAAGTGACCATATTTTACCAAGCAGCAATCAAACTGAGATCTTTATAAAAGTATCAGAAAACAACAATTGAACTCAAAGCTTGATTAAAGTGTCCATTTCAGCAACTAAATTAAAAGAATTATTTTCTCTCTATTATATAAAAAAATCCTGTGACGAGATGAGACTTTTTTCAAGAGATTTTTTCAATACCCGCGAGACGAGACTTTTGCCATGAGATTTTTTCAAGTCACACCTTCCTTTCAACCATTTTCAAACACGCCCACGGGCCACTCAACTCTCATTCGTGTGAATGCTTTTGTCAGACAGGAAAGTAATCATCAGCCCGGACCAAGTGGAATTGAAAACCTAGCAGGTCCAAGCGGGGTCGGAAATAAAAGATAACAGCCTGAACGTCCCCCGAGTTCCAGCAGGGCCTCATGGACTATGTAGTTTTTATACACAGCCCTGCTGGATACCTTGGGGGCCACCAGGCGTCGCTGTAGGGGGGCTCGTAGGCTCGTATGTGCCCTATAACCCGGGAGTACGTCACGGTCACGTAACAGGAAGGAACGACGTGCTCCCGGGGTGAAGAAAAGAACTGTTTACCCTGACACGAAAGGAATATGGACTTGTGGGTAATGGAACAGAGGCACCTCCGGGTCAGGGTGTATAAAGGACTCATGGGAAAGCCCAGACACTGAGCTGAGCTGGGAGGTAGGGTGGCAAGTGTCTGGGCGAGGAGGAGAGAGTATTATTGAGAGTAATTGTTGTGTTTATGAATAGTGTGGAGTGGAGGGTGCTTTGTGCACTGTATAATAGAAAAATAAATAATTATTGTACTTTCACCTGGTGTTCAGAGTGGTACCTGAGGGTTCAAGAGGCGGAGCAACGCTTCTACTGCTACAGTTGTAAAGAGGTTCAAAAATGTTGCGCGATACACATGCAGAGCAGGTTAGAGATTATGAAAGTACTAAAATTTGAAAGTCTCAAAAAAATGATAGTAAAGAAAGCATTAGCGCTAACAAACAGAAATTATTACTCGGTGAAATAATGGAACAGCGAAAGGAGATCGAACATATGGACATATGTGATATGACAGAAGTATGTAGATATTGTTCGGCTTTAAAGTTTAAGTCGGAGACTTGTAGATCGTTTAATTCGTGTTGCCTTCAGGGAAAAGTAGTATTTCTTCCCAATGAAGAGGCGTATCCGTGAGAATTAAAAGATTTGTTGTTTGGTGAAAGTGAAATCCACAACCACTACAGGGAAAATATCTGAATTTACAATAATCTGTTTGCGTTCGCATCAATTAATGTTCAAAACGTAGATTCACTTGATTCTGGACCATAACACTATGAAAATCTGGGGCCCCGCAACAATTAAACCTACAACAAGTTTAATTTTGAAGAAACCACAATTCGTTGGGGTTTATATTTATGATCACGGAGAAGGGATGCCACATAGAATCAAAATAGTTAAATGATCGGACGTATTAGAAATTCTACAGCCAATAATGGATACAAATCCATTCGTCCAAAAGTATCACACTTTACACAAAATCTATCTGCAAAACACGGACAAAGAAGCTTTCAATATGAATCCGAAAGATCACAGTCGCATTTATAATAAACCAACATGTAACAAATTGTCAGTGATAATAATAATGCAACATGAAACATAATTTTATTTCAATTCAGTACGTTTTACTATTTTTAACTTTGGTTAATTATTCGCTGTAATGTAAACATAGTTAGTTCTATTATGCAGAGCCCCCTAGTTGAAAAAAAAATCTAATAAAAGGCCATCATTCTCTCTTCTTCTAGCCTGAAGTTAACACATGGCTTACTTGTTTTAATTTCCTTTAGCAGAGCACACCATGACACTTTTCAGTTTCACAAAAAACAGGAATGTTACTACGGTATATCATTTTCATAAGTTCAAGGTTATATTCCCATTGCAATCAAAACCTGCATCTTCTATTTGCTTTTCAGCTTTCCCAGAATGCACTGCACAGCTGGTTAACTTGGCAAGACTTTCAGTCTTTAGGCCTTTTGCTTGAGATCTTTCATACATTGTTTGTTTCTTTAGCAACAAAAGTATAACACATATATACACAAATATTTGTACTGTTGATCTAATTAATCCACCCAATTTTCCATCTTGTGAACCGACACAGGGTTATAGGGAGCCAGAACGTGGACTGGGCACAAATCCAGAACCAGTTCTAAAAAGCATACTAGTTCAACATGCACATACCCCATACTCACTTGCCCCAAGCAAATTTGGAAATGGAGCTACTAAATACAGTGTGAATAAACTTGAAGAAGGAATGTTTATTTTGTAGTTCACCAACAGTAGAAGTTCAAAAGAAATGTGAAACTAGTAACACATGCTACTGGTGAAAGGCATGTAATTTGTTGAATTTGCATGTCTTAATGGCAAATAATTACAACCCTCTTTCAACAATACAGCACAAAAGCAGAGTAGCCTCATCAAATACTGAATACCTGTATGGAAAAATGGTTCCTGGCCAGAATCTTGCTACAGTTACTGTAACAAGTTCATCCATCTATTTTCATGTATCCTGGCTGCATAAGTCTCAATGCAGGGATCTGCCTTAGAAACAAATAACATTAGATATCAAAAATGACAAAAAAAAAAACAAAAACACAAAAATTCACCACATCAGCACAACTGATCATTTAGCCATCCTCACAGGAGCCAGTTAAAGACTAACCATCTGTATTTCACAGAATCGGTGAAAGTGAGCAGAAAGCCAGCACATTTTCAGCCATTTTTTTTCTTTTTTGCAACTATTAAACTTAATAATTTAAAGGACTGTTGTGGTGGAATGATATGTTGCATAGACATTGCTAAATATTTTGTATGTCTTTATTTGTTGAACCAGCATGTTACTTGTTATAATGTTTAAAGAGCAAGGAAAATGGAAAAAAAGTTTCTTTCTCTACCTCTAAAACTTTAGGAATGCTGTTTCTTATGAGTGAATTGCAGGCAACTTGTGAAAGAAAAGGCTAGCTTTATTGCTTAATAACTTGCATTTCCTTTCTTGGTTGCTTGTTTGAAGGATGCTGACAAGAAACAAAATTACTTGATGTGGGGAACTGTGCCTGAGCTATTCCATTGGTGAATGGCCCAGGAAGGTGTGTTTCTCAGGAGCTACACAGGGACACTTTTGAAAGAGGCTTACAATGGCATGGTCTCTCTGCCATGTTGCATCATGTCGAAAGCACACCAGATGATGACCTGAAGAAAGCAGGCTGTCAGGGCCTTTACAGATAATGAGCTGACTAGGAAGAATCAAATGCAACTATAAGCTATTGCACCACCTAAAATTACACATCAAACATTATCTGGTTGTATAGTCTTGGTTTACAAAGCCACATTCTATTTGCTTATATGGCACTAGTTATAAAACGTGTCAACTGTAATGCATAGTTAAAAGTGTAGCTCTTACTCCTGCTTGTTTTTGCACTCTGTTTAATTGCCTGAGGATATAGTTAAAGAAAAGAATGGTGGAGGAAGTGCTGAAGTGAAGTATTGTATCTGACACAGAGTGGTAAGTATGTGGCAAGTATGTGGCATTTGAAGCATTTTGGCTAAGTCTACATAATAAAGACTATTAAGGGGACAAAACAACTAGCCTTTGCACATATAATGTATCGAAAATCTTAATTTATGATTTTATCAAATGTTGTAGTCAACACATATATGTGTATCACAGCTGCTATGCATTTGTTTCTATGGTCTGTTCAAGGAGAGGAAATCTGAAATAATATGAAAAGAAAAAGATTCATATCCCGTTTTTTTTAAAGTTTAAATGTCTCCTTTTACATGTTCTTGACATGGATTTGTACATTATATTGAGCTAGCTATGCTACCCATCTAACATGTGTTGAAGTTTAAATAATTAACATAAGACCTCAGCAAACCTTTTACAGTGTAATTATAGTTAACGAAAACTAAAATCAAAACTGAAACTATTAATAAAAACATTTTCGTAAGCTCAAAAAAATAATTAACAAAATTGAAATTAAAAACTAAAATTAAATGAAACTATTACAGTAGCTGGAAAGACTAACAGAAATAAAATAATAATTTCCCAAAACTTTATATAAAGGCTAACATGGGATGCAGGGGCCCCGAATCAAAATATTTTAATAAGAATTTCATATTTGTTTTTTGAATTAATATTCCTCCCGTTATTCTTTAGCCCTTGTAACTTTTAACTCTAAAACAGAAAGTCATCTCCCACGAGCCGCCCGAATCTAATATTTCAGTGATCAATGCCTGGTGAAAGAGGGCAGGTGTTCACACAGCATTTCTGGTGACAGACTAAGCTGAATATGGGTGCGTAAAGTATGTGAAATAGAAATCAATTTACTATGTGAGAATAGTGACAGTTCTTCAGGAGCTGATAGTGACAGCATGAGAGATTAGTGTTAGTGAAGCATACCAGGTGATGACAGCAGCACACACTAAGCCAAATTCCAGACTGCATGTGAGCCTAATGTTTGTTATGACGTATTTCTTTGTGCTTCTTGTATATCATGATGTAATTCAATTGCCTGAAGTCAGAATGTCAACATTCTGGCAACATAACCTTTACTTTACATTATGGACAGAAAAATCAGAGTTTATTTCTCAGTTGCCTTTGTTTTGATGACAATTATTCACCTGCCACTTTGCACAGGAAAAATCCTTTCTGAAAATAAAACAGCACTGATCGAGAGTCTGACAAGGTCAATATATAATATCAGCAAAATGTTGCTGACCAATTACTTTTGCTTTAAAAGATTGTTTAATAATGAAGCAATACAAACCTTATAAAATTTCTGTGTTGGTAATGTCTCTGCTGAACTACAGGTAGGTAGGTGAAGATAACTGGTGAAAAATTAAACCTACTAATGTGTATTTGTATTTATTCTTTATTACATTTTTTTTAATATTGTGAAAATAATCTGGTGGCAGAATTATGTTTTAAAATATTTGTCACCCACTTTTCAATCTATCTCTCTGTCTCAAAATAGTTTAAATATCATACTCTTTTTGTTCTTAACATCAACCATATCATAAATATTGCATACCAGGGATTTTTCCAGCCTTGTATCCATATAGGCTCCCTGGATTCCTGTGATCCTGCTCTGGATAAGTGGATTTAAAATATATATATATTGTTCTTAATCTCAGATGTGGATCTGTTGTTTTGTGGCTGTCTATACCTCCTATTACCTGCTCTTAATCTGCTCTTTAAGGGTTACTCTTCTTATGTATTGGCTATTCAAGTCTCATTACACCTAACCTTGACATTACATGCCTCTTTTTCTTTGTTTCCCTCAATACAGCTAAATGGGGTCTGCACACTGATTCAAGCCTAAGAGTCTTGTTCTTCCTAAGCCCCATGATTTTCATAATGACACCTGTCAGAACACAGTAGAATCTATTTTCTGATTTTTGATATCTTCTCAGGCCTGCAGGTGTCAAAATTCAGTCTATAAATTGTATGTGCCTGAGATGGAATCAGAGATCAATATGGCTGGTAAAAAAATAACAGTCCAGTATAGGAGATTTTTGTGTACGATATTGAAGGGATTAATGGTAAGCACACTGTCTTGGAGCGAGATATGTTGTGTGCTGTAGACATTTAGAGTAAAAAACCCTCAAACCTTAAAATTCACCTAGATTTAATTACAACTTGGCCCATTCTGGGCAAGAAAAGAAAAAAATGAAAAGTGCCAACAGCCAGCGCACATTCATTCAGCACAAATGACATAGAAAATATTTTAAAAATTATAAAATTGTATAAAATTGTTCATATTCAGTACCTGGTTTTGATTATGCTTGTTTTTATGAGACAAAAAAACAAAACCAGATAGTAAACATTATAGTGTAGTAACCTTCCACTAACATTAAACTCATATCCAAACCCATTAAGTGTATAGTTCTTTCTGATTATGACACAAAACTAAACTCCATAGTAGCTCTTTAACCATACCATAATTACTAAAACTAAAACTAATATATATATATATAAATAAAACAGAAATGTCTTTGTGAAATAAAAACTAAATTAAAACTAAAAATACACAATGAAGGAAAGTTAAACTAAACTGAATTTAAAAGTAAGGTCAGAAAATATAAAGAAATAAAAACTAATCTAAAAAGGTAAAACTATAATAATGTTGCTGCACCATGCAATGCAGACTGTGTTATATGCTATTTAGTATGGTATTTGAAAAGTAGTGTTAATGTTTCTCATTCTATTGGAATATCAAATGCAATGCATTTATTTCTAAAAATGTTTTAAATGCACCATGTTTTAGAATGACTGAGGCAGAAATCTGACAGACAACACAGACAGACAAATGAACATATAATCCTTTTATTAATATGGATACTATCTCAGGCAAGTTTGATTAAAACATGACACTGACATGATCACTTATACACACATAATTTGTGTGTGTGATGTGATGTACATAATTACAGTAATGTCCACAATACCCTAGTGTATTTCCGAAATGCATCCCCGCTATTAATAACAAGTAATGATGCCATAAATTTACTTTATGTCTGCAACCCACCCTCTTTAAAACATTTTCTCAGGCCATTGTTTGCTTATCATGATAGTAGTAATTGAAAAAATCATCTTTTGAGTTATCCATATCTGAGGTAACCTAACCATCAGAGCTCTGTACAGAGTATACATTTCAGACTTAATGTTAAAATTGAGCAAAAAAGTAAAGAAGTTTTAGGGTATATTCTTATTGACTATCTCCCCACACTTCTAGATTCATTGGCCCAGGCACTGTTTTTTTTTTTAATTGGTGACTCTTTAATTGACCATGTAAGAGCCAGTGTGAGTATGACCTTTAGTGTGACCTGCTGTGGATTGATACCTCAATCAGAGTTAGTTCCCATTTGCAGGAATAGGTTTAAGTTCATAACAGACATCATGGCAGCGTGGACACACGCAGCGGCTCTGTGGCTGTCGACTTTTGGCTTCGTTTTATTTGTAATTAAGTTTTTACTGTTAGTTAAAGTCACTCGAAGCGCTAATCCAGTATGGAAGGGCTGATTTAATTTAATATCGGGAAGCGGTCCGAGCTCCACGCATACCCAAGGCTAGACTTTATTCCACCAGAGGTACGGTGGACTACTGAGGCTTTTACCATTCCCCCTCTGTGGCCGAGAAGGTGGAGGAGACACCGTAAACAAAAGTGGGGCAGAAGGAGCGGCCTACATGCTAGGCTACATGCTAACCCATACAGACCGGCTCTTCCCAGTCTCTTCCTCACTAACGCCAGGTCTCTCGCCAATAAGATGGATGAGATTCGGCTGAGGATCGCCTCACGTAGGGTGGACAGCTGTGTGGCAATTATTACCAAGACCTGGCTGGATAATAACATCCCAGACGCTGTGGTGGAGCTAGAGGGGCGCGCTCTGTTCCGGGCAGACAGGACTGCAGCTTCCGCTAAATATAAAGGTGGAGGGCTGGCGCTGTACATTAATAAATCCTGGTATACAGCTACAAACATTATTGGAACATACTGCTCCCCCTACTTAGAATATCTGGCAGTGAGATGCAGACCATTCAAGATGGTAAGAGAGTTCTCCTCCATCCTGATAGTGGCTGTTTATATCCCATCGCAAGCTAATGCTAAATTAGCATTGGAAGAGCTGTACTGCCTGATTAGCAGACAAATTAATGCCAATCCAGATGTGGCTGTGATTGTGGCTGGTGACTTTAATCATGTAGAATTAAAAGCAGTGCTTCCCAAATTTCGAGGATTTATAAATTTTCCAACTAGAGACAATAGCATTCTGGATCAAGTTTATTGCAACATCCCAGGAGCATACAAGGCTGTAGCAGCCCCACATCTGGGCATGTCAGACCACATCGCAGTGGAGCTGATCCCAGCCTATACTTCCATGATCTACAAGATGAAACCGACTACCAGAACAATACAGGTATGGACTGAGGAGGCATCTTCAGCATTACAGGACTGTTTTGAACATACTGACTGGGGAGTGTCCAAGGAGGGCTCAGATCTAGAGGGATATACAGTACATCATCTGTCCTATCCTATGCGCAGTTCTGTACTGATGCTGTCCTGCCCATGAAAACCTTTAGGATGTTTCCAAATCAGAAACCGTGGCTGGACAGTACAGTTTCTTTGCACGCTTTGATGCATCTACATCTCCCTTGGCTAGAGGAACAGCATCAGCCTCTAGTCCTGCAACTACACCAAGTGAGGTCCACCCTGAGTAGGATCAACACCAACAGAGCTGCAGGACCAGATAAGGTGTCGGGTAATGACACTAAAACAATTTGCTGATTAATAAGCAGGAGTCTTTCTGGACATTTTCAACTTTTCTGTACAACTTGCAATGGTCCCTATCTGCCTCAAATCCTCCACTATTGTGCCAGTGCCTAAAAAATCAGCAGTCACCTGCCTTAATGATTACCTCCCTGTGGCTCTGACCCCAGTAATAATGAAGTGCTTTGAGAGAATCCTCCTAAAGTACATCAAGGATACCATCCCTGCTGGATTTGACAACCATCAGTTCGCCTACAGGAGGAACAGATCTACAGAGGATGCAGTCTCAATAGCACTTCACACAGTCCTGACTCATATGCAGTGCCCTAACACTTATGTTAGGATGCTATTCGTCGATTTTAGTTCAGTGTTTAACACCATAATCCAAGACAAACTGGTACAACAGCTTCATAATCTGGGTCTGTCCACATTGTTGTGTCTCTGGATCAGGGACTTTCTCACGAACAGGCCTCAGTTGGTTAGAATTGGAGATTGTACATCAGCCACACTCGTTCTGAACACAGGCACGCCACAGGATTGTGCGCTCAGCCCAGCACTCTTCACGTTATTCACGCGTGATTGCTTTGCCATCCATGCCACAAATATGGTTGTGAAGTTTACGGATGATACGACCGTGGTGGGACTCATATCAGACAATGATGAGACTCACTACAGAGAGGAGATACAACACCTAGCACTATGGTGCTCAGCCAACAACCTCATCTTGAACACCAGCAAGACCAAAGAGATCATTGTGGATTATAGGAGGTCCAGAAGAACAGAACATGCTATATTCATACATGAGGAGGCTGTAATGTGTGTGGACAATATCAAGTTCTTGGGTATCCACATCACATCGGATCTGACCTGGTCTTTGAACACATCTCACCTGGTAAAGAAGGCCCAACAAAGACTCTTCTTCCTCAGGAAGATGAGACGTGCTGGATTCTCCTCTCGGCTGCACACAAACCTCTACAGATTCACTATAGAAAGCATTCTCTGTCACAGTATGAGAGTGTGGTATGGCAGCTGCACAGCACAAGACAGGAAGGACTTGGCATGGTTGGTGAGAACAGCACAGGGGATTGTGGGAAGTCCTCTCCTAGACATGGACTCTGTATACACTGGAAGGGTGCAGAAGAGGGCCAAATGTATAGCTGCGGATCTCACCCATCCGGGAAATGGACTGTTTGTACCACTTCCTTCCGGAAAGCGGTACAAAAACATAAAAACATGTACCAGCAGACTGAAAGACAGCTTTTTCCCCAGAGCTGTGAAGTCCATCTGCCCCTGCTGATACACCCACATACATCTACATCTACCCCTAACCTGCCCCCCTGTAAACATGCACACGCACTTTCCCTCGTAATCAAACACACACACTCATATTCCTCCCCTGCTGACCCACGCACACAGATCACTGGTCTCTGCAGGCATACCATTTCAGGAAAAGTCTGGACTTAATGATGTCTTATTGCTGCTGTCTTTTATATTTATTATCCATCCATCCATTTTCCAACCCACTGAATCCAAACACAGGGTCACGGGGGTCTGCTGGAGCCAATCCCAGCCAACACAGGGCACAAGGCAGGAACCAATCCCGGGCAGGGTGCCAACCCACTGCAGGACATATATTTATTATGTTTATTTTATTATTTATAGTGTATTGTGTATTTTAAGTATTCTGCCTTGAAGCTGAGTCCTACCAACAAAAATTTTGTTATGTGTATGCATAATGACAATAAAGAATTCTATCTATCTATCTAAGCATCCGGAAGCATGAAGTGGATTAAACTGGTGTGGGGAACAGCCCGAACACAGACAGGTAGACATGATGGTTTCACCACATACACGTTTATTTACAATATTTACAAGTATCGCAGTGCACAAACCCAGTGCCGCAGCACCAATCACCCCTTAAGTCCTGGCCACACAACACAATGCCTTCTCAGTCTCTGGTCCGCCTCCACTCCTCTCCACCGAGCTTCATCCTCTTCCACCCGACTCTTGCCATTAAATGGAGGGAGGCGGCCCCTTTTATACACCCCCGGATGGACTCCAGGTGCTTCCTGAGGAGCCTCCGTTGACACACTCCTGAGTGGCAGAAGCTCTGGCTGTGTACCCGGAAGTCCTCTGGGTGTCCCCAATCCTCTTCCCCCCAGCACTTCCGGGTGTGGCGGAAGTGCTGAGGTCCATGGCTCCCAAGGCATTGGGGCGCCCCCCCGGCGGTGACCATGGGCCCCTACAGGGTTGAGCTTCCAAGCTCTGTACCCGTGGCCCCCAATAGAACCAGGGAGGTCACCCCCCCCCCCCGTGTTCTGGAGGAGGCACAAGCCTTCCTCCGGTCCTCCTGGGCATCTCGGCCGGGCATGAACCCCAGCCGGGTGCCACACAGGCTTGAAAATGGATAGACTGTTCATAAAGTGAAGTTAGTTTTCAAATACCTAATGCAAACATAACAGTATTGCCTTTGTCAAATGCGTGCACTTGGGCAACAACTTAACGGTTTGGATAATTATATTACTCCCCAAGAACACCCAAGGGCGCTAAGCAATAACGATTTCTCATCTCCTTTCCCCTCTGCAGAAGGGAAGATTGACGTGCCTACAACCATGATGTCACTTCTGGGGTCACTCCACCTGGAACTGCCTCTTCCTCCCAGAAACCATCAAAACCAGAAACATAGCCATCTGTGACAGAGACACTGCGCTTGACAGTTTGTGCTTAACACATGTTTTTTTTTTTGCACCTTTTGTGCTTTTCAGTATACAGGGTTTGCTTTCGAGGTGCCCCAGACCCTTTATAATAATCTGCCTTGTCTTTACACCTTGTACAGTTTAGTTAGTATAAATCACAACTTAACTCATAAGCACTAACCACAGATAAAGAACCATCATAATAATTTCCTAAATAATATGCCAAACAACAAAAAAGAAAATATTTTAGCAAACAACAACTATATACAATGTGGAATAGCAGGTTTGTGGCTGGGAAATTAGAAGCCTGTTTTAAATAAATAAATGGCCTGCTAGATCTCCATGGGCACTAGAGGTTGGTAAAATAATTGGGACAAGACACACCTGCACATGAGGGTGCAGTCTATCTCTATTGCTTCATCGGCTTTCTGTGTCCATGGAGGCATATAGGGGAGAGTTGGCACAAAAAAAGAAGGGGACGAAAGGAAACAATAGACTGGCCAGCAAAAGAGAAGGGAGGAGAGACACAAGGGAGGTAAAAGTAAGAAGAAGAGGAAAAGAAAAGAGGCAGAGATGGAGATAGCCCAGCAGAGAGAGGAAGGTGGTAGGGTGTGAGTCTCGGGGCTGTAGTAGCCCGAGGCTGTGGAGGGAGCACTCCTACTGAGTGTTTGCCCAGGAGTCAGAGCGGACTGATATGCAGTGTTCCAGTGGACACCGAAGGCAGCAGAAGACATATGTGGCTCAGCATGGCACCCCAGGATTGCTGAAGGTTGAGCAATGGGGACCTGAGCTGGGTTTTGGAGGTTATCTGCACCTGTCGGCAGGCGTCTCCTGCTTCTGTGAGGTCCAGACAGGATAAGGGGAGAAGATGCTGGATTTAAGAAGGAAGCATTGGGGCTAATTTTTTCATGGACTATCTCTAGTTTTAACCTCTGATTTTAATGGAATTATTTTTTGGAACGTTTAACCTTCGCCCTGTTTATACGGATTATTTATTTATTTGACTGAAGCACTGCCATATTTTGGAAACTTATTTGTTTTTGATTGTTTTAATAAAAGCACTGGCACTGTTACATTGTTGACGGTATCAGGTTCAAGAGGATCCCTGGAAGGACCCAGTAGTGTGGGGCCGACCCACATTATCACATACAAATATTTTTTATTTTACTAATTTTAAGCATTTGATTATAGTGAATAAATTGTGACTTATAAGCTATTCGATACATTTTATTTAAAAATATCCGAAAGCTGAGAAATTGTTCAGTAGATAGATAGATAGATAGATAGATAGATAGATAGATAGATAGATAGATAGATAGATAGATAGATAGATAGATAGATAGATAGATAGATAGATAGATAGATAGATACTTTATTAATCCCAAGGGGAAATTCATATACTCCAGCAGCAGCATACTGATACAAAAAACAATATTAAATTAAAGAGTAATAAAAATGCAGGTAAAAACAGACAATAACTTTGTATAATGTTAACGTTTATACTAACTAAACTGTACAAGACAATAATCCTATCCAGATCTATCCTATTACCAATAATGTCCTAGATTATATTGATGGACACTCTTTTGAAAGTACTGATATAGTATGGTGATATAGCCTATATCATTATCAAAACTAGAAAGTATATTTTTATTGTACATCGTGAGTAAATCTAGGGAAGGTTGGTTATTAGTGAAGTCTATAATTGGAATGTAAGAAAGAAATGCCTTGAAGAAAGATATATTGGAGGCACTGTTGTTCAAAGGATGCAAATATATTGAAGTATTTTCTTCACTGTACTATATTCCAAGAAAGTTCTGAACCACCACATTTCACTGTGGTTGGAGGTAAGTAGAGGTAATTGGTGTGCAAAGTAAAGCTTACAGGGGAGAATTTATTTCAGGATTTCTTCTCTAAGAAAGACTAAACAGACCAATCAGCAGAATTAAAGATAGGTAGCACCATCCTCTCCTATTCTCTCATCTTTTTCCAGATCTATTAAGATTTATTATTATTATTATTATTACTACTATTATTACTATTGTTCTTTTCCAAAGTAATACAGTTACATTCAAAAAGGCACAGCAAAGGCTGTGAACTTCTACCGTTGCACCGCTGAAAGTATCCTGATCAGAAACATGAAGATGTAGTTTGGTAACCTGACTTTCCAGGATCACAAGTCCCTCCAAGGGACTGTTCATATAGCTTCTAAAATCATTGGGGCTTACCTCCCCCAGCTTCATACCATCTATTCCAGCAGATGTTTGAGATGAGGTGAACTCATCATCTCAGATGCCAGACATCTAGTTCATCCTGTTTTTGTTTCTGTTTTCTAGCAAGCACTACTAGCCTCATCACACACACCACCTGCTTTACGGACAACTTCTTCTCCCAGGCCATAAGATCACCGAAGTCTCAATAACCTTGTCTGACCTGCACTGTTCAGTACCCACCTGCTGGTTTATGTACAAATTTGCTCTATGTTACCTGTGTACTGCCATCTTCTTTTTTCCCTTTACTCTCTATATGTCTGTATAATCTGTGCATTTGGCCATTCTGCTGCTACTCTTATTTATCATATTTATTTATTTATTTATACAACATCATATTATTGTTTTATTGCCTACATATACAGTACTTCCCTCCCCCCATCTTTTCACAACTTCACCATGTTCTCAGAGTGTATGTGACAATAAAGATTTGTAATCTTTAATATGCATAAGAAAGATTTCCTGGTTTAATTGGAATGTAATAAAAAAGTTGTAAAAATATTGAGGGGATATTCACTATTATAAAAATCCTGCCAGCCAATACCTGTTGAAGCCCAGGCTAGTTTATAAGGTCTTATTAAACGCCTTCCTTCAGGGTCTTAATAAATGGTCAATGAACTTTATTAACTTTGCCAGTGTTTTCTTCCTCTAGTCGCAACAATACATGCAACAAATGTTGATATTCAGTCTCATACGTTATATACATACATTTACTGACTTGACCTTAACAGACATGTAACATATAAAAAAATCGAGAAGGTTGTGAATTTTCATGTTTTATGCTGTAAACCTCCTGCTGAGCAGTATCAACACATAAGCACTACTCCGACTCTCACTGTACTGTGATGTTGTACTGAAAATGTCATGACACATATTATCGTCCTCTTAGCACAGAAAAATCAGTTCATTGCCATTGTCCAGGTAGTTACCATTAAACATATATCATATTCCACTGCTTCTTTATATTCTAAAAACTGCTTAATCCATTAACTGGCCTCAAGGAGGTGTGGAGAGGATGCATTTAATTGCACAGTGTGCAAGTTTTAGTATATAATATAGGCCTTTCACACATTCAATTTATTGCATGGGCTGCCTAAATTTTTAGTCTGTAAACATCATTGCTTTTTGTAATAGGTTAAAGTAAACCATGATTTTGTGTTACAAATTTATAGTCTGGCTATAGCTATGGCAAATAAATAAATAAATATAGCTTGAACTTACAGCAACCAAAAAACATGAAAAGTAATGCTTGAGTGAATGATGTAAACAAATTAAAATTTTTAACATACAATGATAATAATAATAGTAATCCATATATCCATCCGTTTTCTAAACCTGCTTTTTCCTAAGCAGAATTTCAGGAAAGCTGGAAACTATCCCAGCAATCATTGGATTGAAACCCATTTCATTTCAAAAGAATAGAGTTTCCCATAAAATTGTGTTTTCCAATGATCATTAACAAAACCCAAAGTCAGTCACTAGGAAAAGCAGGAATTAATCTTCATCAGGGATGGCCAAATATATGTAGCATGACTAAACAGATCCAGTTAACTACATTAATAATATTAGCCCCTGGTAAAAACAAATATATACAGTATATAGCATCATCATCACATACTTCCTTGTTGTCTGAGATTACAGATTCTTCCAAAGAAAAAGTATGGTAATCTTTCTTGTTAGTGAATTCTAGTTCTGAAAATGTTCCTGTTCTCTGACAGTGAATAGTACATGCTCAATTTGGCAATGGTTACATATTCCCCTTTGGCTATAGAATCTCGCATTGTGTTTTCCGACTACGATTCTTGATTCAATTCAAAGTACAAAGCCTGCCTCGCTAGGTCATATGTTTTAGGAATTCTTTATCTTATTTGTCAGACAAATTTAGATTCGTGGTTATTCCAAATCCTTTAATATTATTTAGATTGATGTCTGATGGGGTTACATTCTGTCATAAAGAAATTCTGAATCTTACACTACATTGCTCACTCATTGTCAAATTTTACTTAGTTGGCTGTCTTACTTCATTTAAAAATTGAGAAAAATGTAATTTTCTCTGTAAGAAGAGCAGTCCAAAGAGTTTTTAATATATGAAAGAAATGTATTAATATTGTTCTAAAAGTATCTTTTAATCTTTCTGATGTCTCAGGATCAAGGATGGACTACTTCATGTTGGGGTTTATAAGAGATGAGATTGATATGAAATATAAATGTATTGTATGAAGTACAGTATGCTTCATTGATATTTGTGTTACTGTTAAGTAATTTACAAAATCAATCAAATAAAAATAAAAAATGTAAATTTTAATGAAATGGTAAAACTCTTGCATCAAATTATTTGAAATACGAAAAGAAGGAAAATTAATAGCATGATAAAAGCATGTGGCAGTTAATCTATACAGAATAATACTCCATCTGTTTCTAAATGCAATTTCAAATGTCTGCACAGAATTGTTGACAGTACAATAATATTTCATACACGAGCCCTCCTAAGCATTAATATTAAGTTTGTTGTCATTATGAGGATGACAATTCTGTTGATAGTCAAAGAGACAAACACCAAGTCAATGCATATAAGGTTTTTCCTGTTTTGGTCAACTTGTAAAAATTAATCTTCACCATCTGAAAAGCCTTATATAAAAACAAACAAGGCATCTATTTGTCATGTCTTAAGACTTAAGCAAAGAAATGGAAAAGTATATCTGATCATCTAAGAGTTGTTGTTAGAATAAGCACAGTTTTAGTTGCTCCAATTCTAACCACTGAAAATATCTGGAAATCAGTAATTTCTTCACCATTGGATACTGTTCAGAAAAGCCTACAGAATGACATGTGTCCAGCAATACTCTATAAATTTCTATATTTGGCCAATTTCTTAAATGTCTGAAAAGAAACAAAACACAATATTATTTTTGCGCAGTACTTTGCACCATACAGTATTTTTTGTATTTAGATTCCATCTTGCATTACAAGTTTGCAAATATGAATAGACTGATACATGTAAATAAGGTGCATACCTTATTCTCTGCTTTAAAAAAACTGAAAAAAAAAATTCTTCACTATTATTAGAGTCTTTCAAATGCCCATCAGTAAGAGCCTAGAAACAGAGCATGTGCACCATCTACCTGTCATTTCTGAGGTTTCAAATACTTCTGCATTGCTTTTCTAGGTAACACACCACAAAAATGCCTGACACTGATATCAGATGTTGTTGGCCTCCATAAAGTTCAAAATTTAGCAATTAAGATTTTACTGTATACTTTGTAATTAATTATTGATGTTAACCTTTTAAATATTTTAATTTGTTGTGTATTAAAGCTGTGCTGAACATTATTGTTTGGCATTTACCCCACAGCAAAGAGGAAAACCATATGTAACAGAATTTCTATATTTAAAAAAAAATCAGAAATAGTACATCCAAAAATAATATATGAATAGAAAGATAATGTTAAATTGATATTTCAATAAATGAAACATGTAACTAATGGTTTGCTGAAATGGTACATATATGGATTCTTAGGATAATAACACTCCTGGGGCGGGACATCACACCCAAATTTAAGTATTTCTAATATCATAGTACCAACATAAATAATAATGTTACACTTTTTAAATGCAGTTTCCCAATTTAAAAAGCACTGGTACAAAAGCATTTATTTTCTGTATAAAATGACTTCTAGGTAAACAAAAGGACCTGAAACGTATTTGCTGCATTTAAAGCATTTGTGCTTATGCATAGCAGACAATTAGAAAATATGACTTTATTATCAGGCCAAGACAGACCTCAAGGCCACACAAGGCAAGGATCAATTATAATGTGAATCACTTTAAAGATTTTTTTTTTGCAGGATATCTAATTTTCGATTGTAGCTAGTAGCATATGATGATTCTGTTTCCAGCACAATTAACTGTTATATCTAATCTAAACTACTGTACAAATGTGCAGGCTTTGCTGAAAATTTTAGCTGTTGTCTAGATTTTGAATAGCTGTTACTATCAACATTTTAATAGGATAAGAACTCAATTTCTCTTCCTAATTTATGTACAACATATGTAAATCAGAGGTGTTTACTATTTTATTTAGTTTCAGTCATTTCCATTTATGATATATTCTGCTTAATTAGGGTTCAGTTTTCAGTGTCATGTTACTTACGATGTAGTGGGTGTTGATTGGACTATACAACATAAGATACAAATTCAATTCAACTTATCATGTGGGCCTGACCAAGTCACTAACCTGCTTGCTATATTGAATATTTGTTTTTATATTTCACTTGTTTTTCAGTTTTAGCAGGAGAAATTGTTAATACTCTCACAGGTACCATGCAGATGGCAAGGGGAGATCATGATCTCTTGAGCGACAAGTGTTGAAGAAAAATTAAACATAATGTGTTTAGTGGAGGTAAAACCAAAAAGGAAGTACAGTAATCCCTCCTCCATCGCGGGGGTTGCGTTCCAGAGCCACCCGCGAAATAGGAAAATCCGCGAAGTAGAAACCATATGTTTATATGGTTATTTTTAGAATGTCATGCTTGGGTCACAGATTTGCGCAGAAACACAGGAGGTTGTAGAGAGACAGGAACGTTATTCAAACACTGCAAACAAACATTTGTCTCTTTTTCAAAAGTTTAAACTGTGCTCCATGACAAGACAGAGATGACAGTTCTGTCTCACAATTAAAAGAATGCAAACATATCTTCCTTTTCAAAGGAGTGCAAAACAAGCAGTCAAAAAAAAAAATCAATACGGCTTTTTGGCTTTTAAGTATGCGAAGCACCGCCGGTACAAAGCTGTTGAAGGCGGCAGCTCACACCCCCTCTGTCAGGAGCAGGAAGACAGAGAGAGAGAGATAGCGAGAGACAGATAAAAAAAATCAATACGTGTCCTTCAGGAAGCAGCTGCACACAGCCCCCCTGCTCACACCCCCCTACGTCAGCGCAAGAGAGAGAGAGAGAGAGAGAGGGAGAGAGAAAGTAAGCTGGATAGCTTCTCAGCCATCTGCCAATAGTGTCGTTTGTATGAAATCAACTGGCCAAACCAACTGAGGAAGCATTTACCAGAAATTAAAAGACCTATTGTCCGCAGAAACCCACGAAGCAGCGAAAAATCCGCGATATATATTTAAATATGCTTACATATAAAATCCGCGATGGAGTGAAGCCGCGAAAGGCGAAGCGCGATATAGCGAGGGATCACTGTATATGATAGAGTAGGGAAAAGGTATGAAGTTAAGTGATAAAAGAAAGTTGAAACGAAATTCTTAAATATATATATATATATATATATATATATATATATATATATATATATATATACCGGGTGTCCCAAAAAGAATATAGGAGTTTTAAAGAGCTGTAGCTTGGCGCCCATTCATCTGAGACTGCAGAGCAACCTAGTGGCATCTTGAGGAATTAATCTAGTTTCATTTCGTTGCCAGTAGATGGTGCTAGTGCTTACCAAAAAGCTAACAGTGTGTTGTTTCGATTAGTTACGTTTGCAGTTATGGCTGTGCCACAACAAAAAGCTTTTTGCGTTTGCGAATTCGCTAGAACTCAATCGGTTGTTAATGTGCAGCGGACATTTCATCAAAAATATGGGACTGACCCTCTGAATGACAATAACATCCGTCGATGGTACCGGCAATTTTGGGATACTGGGTGTATCTGCAAAGGTAAAAGCACCGGGTGACCTCGAACTTCCTCCTCTGCTGAGAATGTCGCCCGAGTGCAAACTGTGTTCACTCAGAGCCCATCGAAATCAGTTCGACAAGCAAGTCATCAGTTACAGATACCAAAGTCAAGTGTATGGAGAATTCTCTGACACCGGTTGGTTAAGAAATGTATCGTCTGCAGTTGATTAAGGCCCTTAGACGAGGGGATAAGATGCGTCGAGTTGAGTTTTCAACTTTTATCCAGCAAAATTTGGAGACCAATGAAGATTTTTGTTCCTTGATTATCTTCAGTGATGAGGCCACGTTTCACATTAGTGGGAACGTAAATCGCCATAATGTACGAATTTGGGGTGAAGAAACAAACCCCTCACGCAGTTATTGAACGTGAACAAGACTCCCCCAAGACTAAAGTTTTTTGCACGATTTCCAAGTCGAAAGTTTATGGTCCTTACTTTTTCGAAGGAACCACAGTAACAGGGGCTGTGTACCTGCAAATGCTGCAATATTGGCTGTTTCCTCGATTGGAAGATCAAGAACCAGCCGATTTCATTTTTCAACAGGATGGGGCACCACCTCACTGGTCTCTTCCAATGCGGCATTTCCTAAATGAGACCTATCCCCAACATTGGATTGGAAGATCTGGGAATCAAGATTTGTCACTCCACCATTGGCCTCCAAGATCCCCAGATATCACATCATGTGACTTTTTCCTTTGGGGATACGTCAAAAGATTAGTGTTCCAACCACCAATGCCTACAAATTTGGATGAAATGAAGTTGAAGATAACGGCTGCCATTCAGAACGTCAATCCCGATATGTTAGAGAGAGTTTGGCAGGAATTTGAATACCACCTCGATATTGTTACAGTTACTTGTGGGAGGCACATAGAACATATATAGACAATGTGGGAAACATGTGAATATAACAGTTTTTGTATATGCTTGTATAATTCAATAAATATAGCTCTTTGAAACTCAGATATTCTTTTTGGGACACCCTGTATATAGCCGGACCAGGGGTTGGTGCTGTCATCTAAGGCTGTCTCTTTTTGTCCCTCTGTAGAACAAGTGAAGACCATACCTCCCAGTTGCATCCACTGATGACATCACCTCTGGCACCCTCTAATGACATCCTCTCGTGTCCAGAGCTCACCTTCTACAGACATCACTTCCTTTGTCGGCCTCACTAACTCCATATATATATATATATATATATATATATATATATATAGAGAGAGAGAGAGAGAGAGAGAGAGAGAGAGAGAGAGAGAGAGAGAGAGAGAGAGAGAGTCGGGAGGAGGAAAACAAAGCTTGCCGGAGAGAAGTGGAGGAGACAAAGAAGAGAAAAGTATTGTTGTATTTGTGCCGTGTTTGTGGGACTGTGTGGTGCCTGTGGGAATAGGGAAGGCACTGCCCACAGGTGAAGAAAAAGAAATAAAAAATGTATTTGTTTTATAAGTGTGCCTCCCGTGTCTGTCTGTTTCAGGTTGAGCGCTGGTATAGTGCCTTTCGTCACAACACTTTTGATTGTTGCTATGTAGGGGTAAACTGCCATACAGTATCTCTTCTGTAGACCACTAGCCAATAATCACCGAAAAAATTTCATACTTATAATAACTAACAGTCTTTCACTACATGTCATAAAAAAGACCATAGACAAATCTAAAACTCCTGTCACCACTCCAGTTAATTCAGTCATGAACGTCAAAAATATGAGGTACTTGAGTAAATGTGTACTGAGAAGAAACAGTGAAAGTTACTAATTACTTTTACTCACTCGAAAGCATTGCTGTCAGCTGTTATTGTATTACCATATTCTCTGAAAAAGTGACTCAGCATGCACTATAAAATGTAATAATTGGTTTGTGGTACTTCAGCCCATTTCATGTGGTTTAGCTCTATAACATAATCTGTTTTTTTATTTCCCTGGTATAATTTCATCTTAGAAAGTGTGTAACACTGAGTGTTGATTTGCATTGTGAACTTAGTATCGACAAGTAGGTGACCTTGGCTTTTTAAAAGTCTATGTCTTTGATAAAAAAAATAGATTGTAGTACAATCAGTTCAGTTATATATTGTCATGTTGACAAAGTACAATGGAACTCTTATCTGCATGCTTGACCAATGTGCAATACACTGTGGTGTGTCATCATGCTCAGTAGGCTATGTAAAATATAACAACACAGAATATAATATCTGAAAAGCATCCCTTTCCATATCACCCCACCCTGTGAATTCCTTCATTCATAATTTCAGTTAAGTAAAGCCATAAGTAAAATCCTCAGGAATGCCATCATTTTGTTTTGCTTACAGCCTACATCAGTTACCATGTGAAGAAAACATTGCACAGAGTGAAAGGGGCAAGGCACAACTGAAAAGTACAATGCTCGAAGGCAGACCTGACAATGTATGAAAATGGCACAATAAATAGTTCATTTTCTTTGCTTGTTGCTGAAATTCACACCTGAGAGTGCACTTCAGGCTGTACCCTGAAGAACCCATGCTATGTGAAATTTGACCAATATATATACTACAGTTTAGGAGAAATAATTAAATGATTTGAGTGCACATCAACCATTAAACCTCTATGTATGTGATTAAGTATGTGCACAAGCACTGTACATAAAAAAATTATTTAGCTACCCATGGCATAAGGAAAAAATATGATTTGAGCATGCATGTGCTGCTGGAGCTGATTCATGTTCTGAATCACATACTTTACAGTAGATATGTACTAAAATCCTTTTCCCAATATACCCAGCCTCTCTCCTCTGCACATGTCCAAACCAATGCAATCTCGCCTCTCTGACTTTGTCTCCAAACCGTCAAACCTGAGGCAACCCTCTAATGTACTCATTTCTAATCCTGTCCATCCTGTGGGAGGGGGGCTGGGCCCTCCTCACTCAAGTGCCAGCCTCGGGGTGTTCATTACTTCCACATAGCTAACGTATTTAGATCGGGCTTTTTTGTATAATTTGCTTGAACATTCCGGTTGATTTTACAACTTCTTTCATTACGCTAAGAATCATAGTTCGCTTGCAGGAGTGATATATTTGTGCTAGTGTCAGAGGCTGCAGGCCGATGAGGGGGGAACCATGAAGTCAGCAGGGTGCAGGGCTTTCCTCACTGTCCTGTTTCCCTACTATGCAGGTCCAATGGCCAGGAGGACAGAAAAAACAAAAAAAAATTGCAGAGAGCTGGAGAAAAAAACCCCAAAATCAGCCCCCACTAGGCAGTCTACCTAACATAAATGATCTAAATCAGTCCTCATGTTTTTCAGGCTTCACGTGGAAGAATTAGATGATGATGGTCATGTGGATAACTGGCCTTCAATCCATCAATGTAGGGACTGCATGGTGCTTTGATCAGGGGGTGGTGGCGCAGATCGCCACCACAGAAAACTGGAAAAAGAACAGCAGAGAAAGTAGGGGTTAGTATGGATTACGGAGCCATGATAAAAACGATAATTAGATGCATATACAGAATATCCGGGTTACACCTAAATGAAGCTATAAGAAGACAGACACATCCTCCCTGCAGACTTGTAGACAAACTATTCTAAAAGTCTTCATCACATCATACACAGAAATGGAGAACGATGAATTATATGTAACAACATGCAATCAAATGGCAGGCAGCTTCTCATCACAATCAAAAGAGGCACAGCAGGCATTAAGTGCATCAGGGAGATAAAATGTGGATGAGGTCAGATTAGGCTTTACTGTGTAAACCTTTTCAAGATGTGCATGAATCATTACTACCATGATGCTCAGTTTATCCCTATATTGCCACTTTGCCACTTTAAACCTTTTTCTGATCTCACACCTGTAATTCTCTAAACATGACCCAGTTTACACAATCAAAGCAGTCCTGGAGTTTTTATAATTGCTCCTCACACTTCAGTTTCTTGTAATAAGCCAGTGGAAGGAATACTGATTGTTGATTAAACTATCTGAGGTAGGAGCACAGTAGCAGACTTAGGTAAGCATCTTTTTATCAAAGTGTAGCATGGATCCAGAGTATTAGCATCAGTCATGGGGCAGGTAATCTCCTGGTGAAAGAAACACCAAAAAAAGAGAGGTAAAGGCTACACATTCAGTCTGTTAGGCTTAGAAGTCAATTTGTACCTGACAGAGTTCCAGGCATATTGTTGGCCAAATTAGAACTGACTAGCACTCATCTAGTGCTCCTTTTATGTCTCGGTTTTGGATCATATAATTGAGGTACAGCCATATGCTTCTTGTGGAGACCTCATTGTGCTGATCCTGATACAGATGATTTTATTGACCTTACTGGGAATTTCCTTCTTTTACAAAATACAGTTTGAATTTCTTGGGGCCACTATTTGTGAAGGAGGCTAGATTTTTAGCCCTGTGCTTCCATGCTGGGGTGCACAGAGAGTAGAACCAAACTGTTATATATATATATAGTTGAAAGAAAAACAACTAAGTAATGATCTGTAATTTAGTGGGTAAAATATTAACAGAATTAAATTTTGGAAAAAAAAGGAAAATTGAAATCTGGAGTGTAGGAGGGAGGTTTTTATGGGAAAATCCAGCAGTTTGAGAGCAAAATGCAATCGTGTATAATGAAAGCACTAAAGTATTCTGTGCTTATAAGGGAAAAAGAAAGAACCTTCTCATGTTTCGGAGAAGAAGAAAATTTTTAGTGCTGAAAAAGGCCAAGGAAACTCATATATTTAAAGCTTAGAAAAAATAATATTTCTATAACAAATGTGGGATATGGCCGGCCGTTCATCCCGGCCAATACCCCTAGGCTGCCAGATGAAGCCCTCCCTGCAACATGGTGGCGCCCCGAATTCCAGCAGGGCCTCATGGACATTGGAGTTTTAATGCACAGCCCTGCTGGATACCATGGGGACCGCCAGGAGTCGCTGCAGGGAGGTCCAGAGATTTATATTTTCCATATAGCCCGGACTGAAGAAAAAAGAGAAGTTTTTACATGACCTGGAAGTGCTGGATAATCACATGGACTGAGGGCTCAGAAGCACTTCGAGGACTATAAAAGACTGGGAAATCCCAGACGGACAAGCTGAGTTGGGAGGCAGGGTGGCTAAACATCTGGGAGTGGAGGATTGTTGATTATTGATTATTGTTTATTGGAGTAGTGTGGAGTAGTGGTGCTTTGTGCACTTATTTACAATAATAAATATTCATTTTGGACTTTTATCTGGTGTCTGACGTCTGGTCTGAGGGTTCAAGGGGTCGACAGTGCCTCTATTATCACACAAAGAAAATATCATTTTGAGAATAACAAATATCTAGCTCTTAAAAATGAAGCAGAATCAAATTTTACAAAAGAATTAAAATTCTTGTCAAACATTCTGTTTCTTATATAGCACGACACATCATCATAAGTTGATTTACTGACATATATAAATAAAATCACAATAGGCATATTTTCTTAACTAAACTGGTGCTGTTGCTTTTATATGTAAGAAGTAAATGGCAATCATGTAAGAAAAACCTTTTCTGAAGTGTTTTAATATTAAAAAAGCAAATTAAGTCATATAAATGTTTGATTGCATATGCCATTTTGTAATAATGATCAAAAGAATTAAGAAATAACTGTAAAACAAGAATTTGTTTCATGTTTGTTGTCACTTACATTAAAAGAAAACTTACAAATTGTAACTGGGTACTCAACAGAGAAAAGACAATTGCATCTCTGGGTTTCTCAGATAATGCTTTTCTGAGCTAAAAACTTTAATATACATGCTGACTGACCACACAGCATTGGCATAAATACAAGCTATTGCAGCAGTGTTGTGTGGAACAGGAGTGCCATAAGAAACATCAAACCTTCTACTTATGAACACAGGAAGCTTTATCAAAGAAAGAAGACCATTCTATCAAGCCTTTCCGGTCAGTTAATAAATAAGATGTTGGAAAATCTCATCTACATATTGCAGAAAACTTCTCAGGTTATCAGTTAAATAGTGTCAGGATATTTCATATTTAAAGGGGTTTTCTTATATTTGTCTTAAAACAAAAACCATTGAAGTGAAGGGAAAACAATTAATATTAAAATTAAATTCCCACACTGAGAATAATAGTACATTTAATGTTTGATTACAATACCAATATGCACAGTGTTTGCCTACAACATATATTATTCATGTTAGGCATGCCTAGTACAAAATATACAAAATGAGCTAAGAAAGAAAGAATTGGTAATTGTGTTTTTTTAATTAATGTATGGTGCATTTTAAATTATTCTTTCAGTTAAATTGAACAGCTTTTAATCTTCACAGTTTTGTAATTGTTGTTTCCAAAGCTGTAAATTAAGAAACATAAACATTGTAAATGTAAACATAATTTAATCAATATCAGACAAAAGATGTTAATAGAAAATATTTCAATTTGGCAAAAGAAGAAAACCAAAACTTCAATGTTTGTTCAATGTTGCTGGAAGAAGTAATTCTCTGGGGAGCCACAGTTCTTTGATATAAGGAAGGTGAAAGTCTACCTAAATTAGGAGAGTTAACTGATCAGATGTTCATATCTGTGGTATAACCATACAAAGGTCTAACACTTGTGAAGGACAGCCGGGTCCCATGCCCGGCAGGGACGCCCCTGCTGCATCTGTTCCGGGGGAGCAGCCATGGTCACCTCAATACCTCCCCCGGGACGCTTGGTGGCAGCCTCCCTGGCAGCCAATGATTCCCCAACCTGGCGCATGGCTCCATGGGAGATGGAGTCCTCCACAGCCTGGTTGGGTGCTCGGATGGCCGCCAGGGGGAGCTGCATGGAGTCAGCAGCCTGGCTGGTCATATCTTCAGCCCCACCCGGAAGGGCAATTAGGACCAGGTGGCCAAGCACCTGGAACGCTTCTGGATGGGGTATAAAAAGGGCCAGCCACCATCACTCGAGAGAGCCAGAGTCGGGAGGAGGAGGACTAAGCCTGAGGAGGAGTGGTGGTAAAGGGAGAAGAGAAAGAGAGTGTTTGTTGTGCTATATTTAAGTGCTTTTGGGACTGTGTTGGGCCTGTGGGACACGGGGAAGGCGTGCCCCACGGCTGAAGAAGAATAAAAGCTGTTTTAATTAAGTACGTGCCTCTGCCTGAGTCTGTGCCGGGTTGGGCGCTATATAGCGCCTTTCACACACTATTGCTGTCTAATTTCATGGCCTGGAAGGGTAATTACATAAATATATTTAACAGTGCCACCAAAAGTTAAAGAAATATTCCAAAAAGAAATGGAGAAAAGAAAAGTACTAGTAGGTCACTGACATACCTACAAATAACTGACAGATGTATTTGCAATCTGAAGAGCTGGACCTGCAGCTGCAATAGGAGTATTCGATGCAAACTTAATTGTCTTCAACCTGCTTTTTAAAATCTGTTCATGTTTAGCACACCCTGTAATCTTATATTATCCTTATTTTCAATAAACAAAATGACTTCATTGCCTTTTTCTTACAGCATTAAGAAATGAAAAGGATGTAAGGTTTCTCTGGAATAGAGTGATAGAGATTTTAAACTTGGCCTGACAGAAATCATCACTGAATAAACACAGCAGAGTCACTGAAACCTAAGGGGCAAACCAAAACCCAAAGTCCAAACACCAGTAAGTTCCTTAAATCCCATCTATTACAGTTATATTTTTCCCTGAAATGAATGCACAAGAACAGCCTCCTTTGTGAAAAAAATATAGATGATTTATACCTGCAGAACATTCACAGCAATAGCAGTCAAAGCAAAGGTGGGCGTTACAGATTGATCCCCATGACATCACATGAATACAATAATAAAAGGAAAATAGTAGAAGAAAATAATTAAAATTGCAATTTTTATGGTCACAAGGTTGCAAGGTCACAGTTTCAAGGTTTTCTAAGATTAAACATGACAAAACAGCGCAAATCAATGTTAAAACATTGCTAGATCCCACAAATGCATCTGTGGGTGGAGAACATGTGTAAGCATTGACAGTGATACATTATTATTTATTTCATTGTGCGTGTAGAATTTACAATTACAGTTATAGACATCAGATACAAGTATACTATCTTTAAACTTTTGCCAAGCAAGCAGCTTCTATGTTCAATCATGGCTTAATGACCTGTAGGAGAACGACTTTGTTACAGACTGATCCAAGATTTAGATCCACTCTTTTGCTTCCAGCATCTTTCTTGGAGTCTAAATTACTTTGAAAATACTCCAGTTACAAAGTTACTTTGGAGAATACTCCAGGAAGTTCTCTTTCCCACATAGTATAGAAATAAACCTGGAGACTAAAAAAGCATTTATTTTTCCTTTATATATGCTGAAGCAATCGTGTTATTTATGAGTGACTGAGGTGTCTAAGTGCTAGACAAGTCAAAAAAGACAAGAAGACCTAACCAGAAAATGTTTCACAGACAGTTATATTATAAACCAGAGCATCTACAAAACAGGGGGAAAGTAGAAAGTCAATTTATATAATACAGTGTCTTAATAGAGTGGAATACAAACCTCTAAGTAATGGTACATGCTAAAGTCTAATCTGTATGTTCAAAATAGTTTTAGCACAGCTGGTGACAAGTAGGATAATACAGACAAAGCTTTTATCCGTGAGATAAAACAGGATACACAAGATACAACCCAAGACAGATGATGTAAAATTAAAGCTACCTGTTCAGTAAGTTAGCAAGGCATATAAATAGAAATAAAGCTTGTAAATGGTTGAGATATCTGTGAAATGTTCAGTTAAATGAGTATGAGGCAGCTGCCACTAAGCTATGATTAGAAAGATTAAACTCATAAGCAGAAAAGAGCAGCGCAGAGGTATGAATAGGGATTGGCTGATGATACGAACATAACTGAGAAAGGAAGCTGCCTATAGCTTGAGGCCAGTTGGCCATACAGACAACACAGAGCGATAACTATTGGGTCCTCTGCTGGCTAGAAAGAAGCACAAGAACCCTAAATGTCATGCCTGATTAGCATTCAGACAAAAATAAACACCTCCTGTGAATATGGGCAGTATGCTCACAAGGACTGTGCAGAAACAGTGATGACTGCAGAGAGACACAAGAGGTAACAATAAAGCAAAATTGTTATTTGGTACTGTAGACAGGGATCTAGGGAAAACATATTATGGTTGTTGGGAATATACTTTATGACTAAAGAGAGAGAATGAAAAATATCAAATGATTAAACAAAAAAAAAACCTTCCTGCTCTTGTTATGTCTGACTATACTACTGTAACGCTGAAGAATGAATTACCTACCAGAGATGGGAAGGCTATTTCCCACAGCAAAATTCTGACTTCTCTCTTTTCCTGCAAACATGCCTTTACCACACATCTACTATTTTCATACTCACCTGAGCATTTTCATTATGTGGGTTTAAATTTCTGACCATGCTTGTAATCACTTTTAGTGTCAGTGATGCCATACAGCAAACTAAGGCTGTCAGATCCTTTGTGTGTTTTGTGACTGATCCTGGAACCACTTCACTCCAGAGTATGCTGTATCATTTACAAAGTGAGGTACACTTAGGTAGCTTGGTGCCACCTATATGCCAGGTTTTTATACTGTTCCAGATGGGGCTCTTTTATTGCTTTCTGTAAGGATGGAGTAACCCAACTAACATTTGGCCACTGGTGGACACTGTCTACACACTCCATCCCTTAAGTTACTATTGTAAAATTTTCTGTTTTCACTGCTTCTTTAAAACCTTTCCCTGACCAGGCCCATTTACAATCTATTCTCTTCTTGGATAATAAGTACAAAGATCTGTGGGTCACATATGCCATAAAAATATTATTTAAAAAATGCATATTTTTTATTAACTGATTTAGATGTATAGTTTATAGAAGAAATAGTCTTGGGTAACTGACACTTTGTTTTGCAACACTACTTCTTGAAGCTCTTCTCCTTTATTCATTAGTTAGATTTCATATATACAGCATCATTGCACACCTACAAATGCTGAAACTCCTCTGACATGTGCAAGGCCATATGCAAACTATATATCATTTTGGACAATAAAGTTACAGGATAAAACTTTTTTTTTAACTTTAAGTTGAGTCAACTGTGGCAGGCGGCTGGCATCCATGACCAGCCAAGACGCCCCTGCATACTATATTCAGGGGGAGCAGCCCTGGAAGGTGCAATACCTCCCCCTGGACGCTAGATAGCCACCTTCCTGGGCTGGAGTAGTGTCTGGGTTTCCCACAGGGCTCCCTGGGAATTGGAGTTGGGGGCAGCCCTGTTGGGTCCCGCAGGTACCGCCAGGGGGTGCTGTGTTTGGAACTCCTGAGCCCGTGTGGGCAACAGATTCGTCACACCTGGAAGTGCCGCCGGAACTTGGTGATCAAACACCTGGAGCACTTCCAGGTGACCTATAAAAGGAGCCAGCGACCACCACTCAGTGGCCAGAGTCGGGTGGAGGAGGACAAGGTTACTAAGGAGGAGTGGTGGTGCCAAGGAGAAGAAAGTGTTTGTGCTTGTGTTGTACTGGTGGTTATTAGTGCTTGGGACTGTGTATTGCCTGTGGGTCACGAGGAAGACATGCGCCCACGGGTGAAGAATAATAAAATATTTCTATTTTATACGTGCCTCCTGTGTCAAGTCAGTGCCGGGTCGGGCGCAATATAGCGCCTTTCTGACACAATATAAATCATTGCCTTTTACATTATTAGTAACCAGACACAACTTGATAAATTAAAAATATACAAAAAATGGGTTTTTCTTCCTTTTAGGCCAACTTGACCATTGATGTTATTTGTGATCACCAAGGGTCTAGAACTTTACAGCTAAAGAAAACTTACACATTTCACACATACGGTAATTCTTTCTTAAGATGTGTCATATCATTTTACAGCCCCTAGTTGTCAGAGAAAAAAGAGACAAGGGACACGAAAATAAGAAGTTCATATTAATGAAGTCTGAAGGTCACATCCTGCCATATTTTATGAGCAGAAAAAAATATTCATACATCATGTCAAACAAGTAAAGGGTGACCTTGAGGTATTTATATTAACTGGGGAGGAGGACTCATTTGTTATCTTTTACTATGGCTCAGATTGAGCATATTTATTGATTTATTTGTTTGTTTATTTATTTTTGCCAGGGGGGAAATCAAAGTATAATGTATTATCCATCATTAGTCCTACTTAATGCTGTTCAGTGAGCCAATCCCAGCACTATCAGGCATAAAAAGGAACCAACCTTGGACAGTACACTAGTCTATTGAACAGAAGACTCATGCACAAATCACTCTCACTTATAAGGGGTTAAGGTACAGTCTAGCACTACTCTAACCAGTGTATGATGGGAAAAAATGTGGAGCACCCAGAGGAAAACTCACAAAAACCCAAAGGAAAACTCTATACAGACACAAATGGAGCCAATATTCAAACCCAGGACGTTGGAGATGCAGAATTGTAATATTTTATTATATCATTTATTTTTAGCATTAATTTACAAAAAATATTTTCTTCATAGGGCGGCACGGTGGCGCAGTGGTAGCGCTGCTGCCTCGCAGTTAGGAGACCCGGGTTCGCTTCCCGGGTCCTCCCTGCGTGGAGTTTGCATGTTCTCCCCGTGTCTGCGTGGGTTTCCTCCCACAGTCCAAAGACATGCAGGTTAGGTGGATTGGCGATTCTAAATTGGCCCTAGTGTGTGCTTGGTGTGTGGGTGTGTTTGTGTGTGTCCTGTGTGGGTTGGCACCCTGCCCAGGATTGTTTCCTGCCTTGTGCCCTGTGTTGGCTGGGATTGGCTCCAGCAGAACCCCGTGACCCTGTGTTTGGATTCAGCGGGTTAGAAAATGGATGGATGGATGGATTTTCTTCATAATTGTCACGCTGACACGAAATTTACGCTGCCGCTAACGCTGTCTTCTCCTTCTTTCCCCACTGTGCATTTAGTCATTTAGGTTCAGCCGCCATAAAACCCTGGGTGTCCTGGAAGGAAGTGTCATTACTGGTCATAGCAACTCGCCAGACAGAGTGCCGCTAGAGCGATTACCTCCCTATGTTACTTTGAATTCCCCATTGAAAGGATGCACTCCTTTGAGCATTATTTTTGTTGAGTATTTGTATGATTTTTTGTCTACAGACAATAAATGGGATGACCCAGTTGGCACCTCAAAATTTCTTTGCTGCAATCCTGAGCTGTCATTCCTGCATCTGGCCACAGGTGACATAGTCAGCAGGATTTAAAGCTGGATCCATGGCAGATCCAACCAACCTCAGCCTCAGTCTACCTTAGCCTAAACCAACCTCGCACAACTGGCAAACCAAGTGATGTAATTACAGCTTAAACATACCAAGCTACTGAATGCCAAGGCTTGGTGAGAGACCACTGATGTGTACCAGGGAGGCCGGAGACAAGGGCCTGCTCAGTTGCTAGTTCTCATGAGGCCTTTAGATGATGTGGAAATGTACCTCCTCATTTCTGAGTGCACAGCCACCTGGCAATGCTGGCCACAGTGAGAGTGGTGGCATCTTCTCCTCCCTTTCCTAACCAGGGAGGTGCAGTGAGCCTATAGTAACTAGAAGAGCAGGCCGCTGTGAACTACCCCACCCTAAAAACAGAGATTCTGGGCTCACTGCTACTTGCCAGGCCCAGTGTTGTCGGGACTGGAAGCTTGATGCTGAGTGCCCTGTGAAGGCACAGGCCTTTGACCTTTGCAACTGGATGGCTCACTGGCTCTGAATGGAAGAAGCCATAGCTAAGTGGATCGTTGAAATTAAGGCTGGCAATTTCCTGGTCCACACCATCCTGGAATACCTAGTCCGCCCTGTACAGAGATGAAACTAGACAGACACGGAGGTGCTGGTAGAGATCATAGAATGCCACTGCACCACCAGCCAGACTGAGTGCCACAAAGAATGACATCGCTCCAGCCCTGGTTGGGCCACAAAGGCTGAGATGACAACCAGAAACATTGAGGTACCTCCAAGGTGGAGGGAACAATCACCTCTGCCTCTCTGGTCCTACCACTCCGGCGAGCTGAAGCACACAATGGCTACCACCTAATTTAATCTTACAGATCTTGGCCAGGGGAAAGTCAAACCCACTATAACAGAACTAACCTCCCTGGCTCATGGCCTCTTCAGGTCACTAGGTACCACCCCTGACCCACTTGCCTAACTTCAGCTTTGGTTTTGCAACCTATCTGCATCATTTAAGCTCAAGCAGTGGAATGACAATTCCCTGAAGTATGCAAGGAATACAATCACTGTCATTGATGGACAGCCTACCAACGGGTCCATGGCATCCGCTCCTCACTTTGTCTTTTACTGGTTTACTGGGGAGGTGGAAAACCAGGTTGGAGTCCAGAGCCAAATCCTTGTCCCTCGGCCATACTGCCAGGAGGAATGTAACTTGGCCCAAACTCTCCTCCTGGGGGTGCAAATGGGCACTGAAAGAGCCCTAGAGCACATCATGGCACACTTCTGTTGGCCCAGTGGTCATGAAGTGATGCAACACTTTTACAGGTCCTACCCGGAATACCAGTTGACCCAGATACCTCACCGGGATCATGCTCCTCTTATTCCCTTGCCTATAACTGACATTTCCATCAATTGGCTCGGTATGGATATCGTTGGGCCACTTGAACCATTAGCTAAGGGACACAAATATATCCTTGTCCTGGTAGACTATACCTCCCAGTATCCAGAGGACATACCCTTCTGTATGGCTAATTCCAAGACTATAGCCTGGGAACTTGTAAGGGTCTTCTCACATGTCGGCATCTCCAAAGAGATCCTTACAGATTAGGGTGGGTACACCTTCCCATCACGGACCTTCAGGAAAGTCACACGGTTGCTCCACATCCATCACCTCAATACATGTATTTACCTCTCCAAGATGGAATACCTGGTTGAGCACTTTAATCAGATGCTCAAACAGATGTTGAGGAAAGTGGTGTAAACCAACGGTAAAGATTGGGATTGGCTTCTGCCACTCGTCTTATTCGTCTTCTGGCAGATACTGCAGGCATCAGCTGGATTTTCCTTTAAGCTCCTGCACAGCAGACAGCCCTAGGGTATGCTTGACTTTGTCTGAGAAGGACACACCCTCTTCCAGTAACATCATCAACTATGTATCCATATGTATGATCATTTCACACGACTTCACCCTGTGGTGAGAGAACATCTTGAGGTCACCCAGCCAGCACTCACAAGCCCGGATGTGTAATCGAGGTTCATGCCTTCAGGAATTTTGTCCAGGGGACAGGGTCATGGTTCTAGTCCGCACATCACACTCCAAGCTTCTGGCCTACTAGAAGGAGCCTTATGAGGTCTGGGAGTGAGAGGGTCTGGTGGATGTCTACCAGCGCACCCACCATCCAGTAGAGTGCATCTGTCACATTAAACTCCTGAAGTCTTGTGTTGACTGCAACTCCAGCAACTCCACGGCCACTCCCATGCTGTCATTCCTTACAGACGCCAGACAGGTAAACTATGGGGACCACCACACTCAGCCGAGAAAAAGTAGCAACTGGGAACCCATGACATTGTCACCAACCTGGGTGTGGTCAACAACTTCCATTGGCTCAATCAGGTCTCCCATTTCGATGCTTATCCCATGCCAAGGTTGGACAACCTCCTAGAATGGCTGGAGAATGACTGGTACCTGTCCAACCTCGACATGATGAAAGGCTACTAGGAGAATCTCCTAACAAAAGCAGCAAAGGAAAAGATAGCGTATAGCACCCCTAGTAGCCACTGGTATTAACACGTCCTACCCTTTGGGCTGCACAGAACCCCAGAGACCTTCCAGCGCCTGGTGGACGGACTGCTCTGGCCTCACAATGCCTATAGTGCTGCCTAACTTGATGACATCATCATCTATTCCAGCACCTGGGAGGAACACCTACAGTGTGTCATGAAGTTCTCCACACAATTTTCAATGCTAGCCTGCACATCATCCCCCAGAAATGTTATTTTGGGTTGATCGAGGCTAAGTGTCTCGGCTATGTGGTGGGCAGAGGGAGGACCGAGCCACAGTGGTCCAAAGTTGCTGCAATTTCCTGGGATTAGTAGGTTACTACTGCAGGTTGTGCCCTGCTCCTCTGAGCAAGCTGTGTCTCTCACTACTGGACTGACAAGGAAAAATGCACCTGGACCTGGACCACAATGACAGAAGCCACTTTCTGTGACCTGAAAACTTTATTTCCTGACTTTTTTCTACCCTTTCTCCTCCAGACCAACACCACGGACACCGCATCATGTACCTCAGCTGGAAACTGCTTGACCAGTAGATAAGGTACACAGCGACTGAGAGAGAGGCCATCGCTATCAAAAGGGCCATTATGCAGCTTCAGTACTACCTGCTGGGAATTCACCCTCATGATGGACCACAGCCTCCTGCAGTGGCTTTGTTTCCACCAGGATTCAAAACCTTAGATTACCTGCAGGTTCTTGAATTTCCAGCCTTTCAAGGTGCTGCACTGGTGTGGGTCTATCCATGCTGATGCCAATACCCTCTCCCAGGCTCATGGCCTCACAGACATTTCCACTCGCTACACTGGACTCCAGCTAAGGGGGTGGCCGTGTCATGCGTGTTTGTCAGAAGACCTCCTCGCAGGCTCAGTCGAGGTATGTAATAACCTGCTGAGACAAGAGGGGCTGGTGCTGCTAATGCTGTCATTTCCTTCTTTCCCCACAGTTCCGGCAAGCCACCCAGTAAAGGCATTTAGCCCCTCCCCTTCTGCTCCATCTGGGTGTCCTGGAAGGAGTTATCATTACTGGCCAGAGCAACCCACTGGACAGAAATCCACTAAAGCAACTACTTTCCACCGTTACTTTGAATTCCCTACTAAAGGGACGCACACCATTAAGCATTATATTTGTTAAATCTTTGATTTTCTGTCTCTGGACAATAAAAGAGACTACCTGGTTAGTGCCCCAAAAATTTCTTTGCTGTAATCCTGAGCTGTCATTCCCATACCCAGCCACATAACATAACATTCTCATATCAAGGGTCATTGGATTGTGGAGCCTACCCTGGTTGAGGTTAAAGTACTGTAAGAAAACAGCAGTGGATGAAATTTTAACTAGGAAGTCCACACATAAGACACTTTTTAAACACACCTTTTTTTTTAGAAGAATAGCTAATAGATTATGTCTGATTTAAGGCTCTAGCAGCAGTAAAAGAAAAAAATAACATTAAATGGTATAGAATATTAAGAACTGCAGATATTTTAAAATGTTTAAGGAGCCCCATTTAAATCATTATCTCTATATGCATAAAGGTGCCTGCATTGCAAGTTTTTTTTTAATATTCTACTCACTGTTTTCTGCCTGAAAAGAGTTTTCATCTCCTTCTGGGCTGTAATGGGCCCTCATTCAGATGGCAAGGTTCCTGGAAAGACATTTGTAATAAGAAACAGTGCAAGAGCAACTCTCTGTTAAATAGTGAAAAAAATTATTTATTTAAACAGTTTTAATTTTACTGCTTAAATATTGTAGTTCCATCTTGGTACATGTTAATTGGCTGAACTGAACACATATCACTGCCCCTTTCCTGTTTGACATAACTGCCTTTCTAGAATATTTTTATGCTAGAGTTAGGCCAATCAGTTCTAATCAAACTGTCACAAAAAAAAAATCACTAGCATAAATTAATGTGCTCAGAACAACTCCTAGAGAACAGAATAAAAGCTTGTTTTGGAAGTTTTAGCAATCTTTATAAGAATTCACATTGAGAAAAGAAAAAAGGTTAGTTAAACATAAGACTGCTGTAAAACACAATAACATTACATTAACTGCAACATAAGTACAAGTGCATAAAGATATTTCTTTGACAGCTTTCAAATGCTGATGAAAGAATTCACATAAATTTAGGCATTACTGTATAAGTGACTTCATAAAGTAAAATATTTGAAAATGTTTAGCTCCAGTAAAGAAACATTTAAATATATTAATTTACTGTATAATGTAATAATTCCCTTTCTTGGCTAGGGCTGACAAGGATACAGATATTTCAGTTCCTTAAAATAGTTTAAGGAACAAACCTTATTTTCATTCTCCAAAAATACAGAAAATGCATTTTATGAATGAACTTTGCTCCATGACTGCAACAATTAAGTCTAAATTTGTTTTCTTCCAAAAGCAAAGTGAGAAGTCAACACTTAAAATTATAAGAGCAAGAAGGATAGAACAATTTTTATGAGTGGTGTTAGGATTTTGAAACATAAAAAATACTTTCCCATAATCATATGCCCTGTACACATGACAATGATAACACTATAGACCTATAAACATCCATCCATCCATCCATTTTCCAACCCGCTGAATCCGAACACAGGGTCACGGGGGTCTGCTGGAGCCAATCCCAGCCAACACAGGGCACAAGGCAGGAAGCAATGCTGGGCAGGGTGCCAACCCACCGCAGGACACACACAAACACACCCACACACCAAGCACACACTAGGGCCAATTTAGAATCACCAATCCACCTAACCTGCATGTCTTTGGACTGTGGGAGGAAACCGGAGCGCCCAGAGGAAACCCACGCAGACACGGGGAGAACATGCAAACTCCACGCAGGGAGGACCCGGGAAGCGAACCCAGGTCCCCAGGTCTACCAACTGCAAGGCAGCAGCGCTACCCACTGTGCCACCGTGCCGCCCAACCTATAAACATGAAATTCAAAATAGTTACACACACACAAACCACATGTATGTTCATGCAGTTGTCAGTAATAATATGGTTTTAATGAGCAGCTGTATTCATATGAATTGAGAGTAAAAACTCTCTGTATGTAATGGTATGAATGCTAATGGGCCTGTAACATATGACAGAAAAAAAGAACTTAGAGAAAAGAAACTGTGGAGGATGGATAAATACTTTAATAGTATTGCATGCCTCTGTTATGCTAACACTGCAGTCTGCATATATTAAAGTATACGTGCAGAACAGAAGGCAGCTGTGTACATGTTTTTTCTGAGCTTACATCACTACAATCTGCAGTACAATGACAAGTGCCATGCCAGGAAGTTATGTAGCCAGTGAGGGTTGATTGTATGTGGCTATAAATGTTGGTGAACATACAGTAGATGGATACTTCCTGGATTTCCTCAGAAGTATGAGGAAGTAAAGTCAGCTAAAGTGAGCTACCACAGCTATGTTGATGACACACAGCTGTATTTATCAATAGCGCCAGATGACCCCGACTCTCTTGTTTCACTGACACAATGTTTTACTTGTGTTTCTGAAAGGATGAGAAGTAAATTTCTCTATAAATTAGGAGAAATCGGAAATCTTAGTGATTGGCAAAAATGGATATAATGAGGGTATTAGAAATAAACTTGATCCATTAGGCTTAAAAGTCAAGACAGAGGTAAAGAATTTAGGGGTAATGATTGACTCTGACCTAAATTTTAAATTACATATTAATCAGATTACTAGGACAGCATTTTTTTACTTAAGAAATATCTGTTCTAACCCCTACTTTCTCTGCTTTTTTTTTTCTGGTTTTCTGTGGTAGCAATCTGCACCACCACCACCTGATCAAAGCACCGTGTAGTCCCTACATTGATGGATTGAAGGCTAGAGGTCCACATGACCATCATCGTCTAATTCTTCCGAGTGAAGCCTGAAAACCATGAGTACTGATTGAGATCATTTATGTTAGAATGCCTAGTGGGGTCTGGGTGGTCTTGTGGCCTCAGAACCCCTGCAGATTTTTCTGCAGCCCTCTGGAGTTTTTTTTTTCTGTCCTCCCTGGCCATCGGACCTTCCTTTATTCTTTGTTATTTAGTATTGCCTAATTTTATTTTTGTATTTTTTCTTTTTTCTTTCTTCATCTTGTAAAGCACTTTGAACTACATCATTTGTATGAAAACATTCTATATAAACAAATGTTGTTGTTGTTGTCATTGGGGAGTCTTCTCGACAATAGGCAAGATGTATATGCCAATATTAGACATTATGTCATTAGTCATAGTAACTCCAAGACATTTAAAGCTACTGACCTTCTCCACAATATCACCACTAATGTAGATGGGAAAATGGTCTGCCTCTCCTTGCTATTGTGATAGACGGCCAGCAGCTCAATCTGGCCGGGATGTCCCAGAACAGGAAGAGTGGAGAAGGGCAGTCTTTCCAGGACACTGCCTCCCCCAGGACGCTAGGTGGCAGCTCTCCTGGACGGTAAATGTACCCCAGATTCCCGCAGGGCATCATGTGACATGGAGTCCATTTTCTCAGCCCTGTTGGGTGCCGTGGGTGCCGCCAGGGGGAGCTCATAAAGGACCTGGGGACTTCTACTTCTCCTACAACCCAAAAGTACTTCAGAATCACAAGGACGGAAACCCATAGTACTTCCGGGATGCTTGAGGAAGGATGATGTGGCGTTTGATCCGGAAAAAGAGGAGAAGCACTAATGGAATATATAAAGGACTGTTGGAGACCCAGCAAGGAGAGCCGGAGTTGGGAGGTTGGGTGACGAAGCTGCTGGGAGTGGAGGGTTATTATTGTATTATTATTGATTATTGTTATTACTGGATTGTGGTGTGTGTGGTGCTTTGTGCACTGTATTTAAGAAAAATAGTAAAAATTCTTCTTAGTGCTTTTATACATGTGTCCTGGACGTCTGTCTGTTGGGTTTCACAGGGCAAAAGCACCCCTAGCGTCCACACTATATTGAAGTATCTTCTTGGTTTTGCAGATATTAAGGGAAAGACTATTATTCTGGTACCACTATTATCCTGGTCATGTACTTTTTGGTGACCAAGTCTATGATGTTACCAGCAAATTTAGTAATGACTCTGAAACTGTATGTCATGTTGCCACTATAAGCTCTGGTCCCCCAGAGATAAAAATTCAATTTTACATTTATACACATTCAGGTTTACATAAAATAATACACCTTTTTTCACAATTATGCATGTATTGTGTCATAAATCAAAACATCTCATAGTCATTGAGTTTGACTAATCAAAACGTCATAGTAATTGCTACTTTCTAAATAACCTACCAGCAAATTGTATAATGTTACAGAAATTAAATGTAATCATATTGTATATGATATACAGTATATGTTAAGAAACATATGTCAATTATAAATCAGGAATGATAGTCATTTCCAGATGTTCTGGGATAAGCATATTCATGTTGTGAGATTTCTGAGCTCTTTTGAGACCCTCTGCAATGGTGCAGCACACTGAAAGGCGACTGACGCATCTGTCAAGGGTTTCTTGCCTGTCTTCGAGGCAACTGCAAGTTCACAGCACCACTGAGACAACTGCAAGTTCACCGCCTCCCCATGTAACACGTCTGTTGGCCGATAGATGATATAGGGAACATTATAACCCAGCCACTGACCTGGCCCCATCCCTGCTCCTTTGCTGTGTCTGTGTGTATTAAAGTGGCGGCTCCCATTTGAATAAATATCCTAATTTTTCTTGTTTTGATTGGAATAAAGCTAATTTTCTTGAAGCCTTTGGACTCAACATCTTCTCTTGTGTGCAAGACATTGACTCACATGTCACATGGTACTAGGTGTGGGGTCCTGCACCAATGGATCCGCAGCAGATGCACAATGCTCTGCTCCCACCATAGCTGGGCGAGGTTCCGACAGATGCCCCTGCCCTGGCCCATCCCACAGATACACTGGTGAAGATGGCTCCCTCTGACAACCCAGTGCAACTCCCTGCTAGACCTGACCTGCAGACTGGAGGGTGCACAAGCCGCCTAGAAAAAGAGGGGTTACTGACTTTGACCCAGCCATCTCTTTCCCTCTCGATGTCCAACCACCACAGCTATGGGTCACAGCCTCTGCCTCCACTTCATCCTCACTTTTCCTCAGAGAGAAGTCTGCTGCCACACCCTGCCTCGGGTTTCTCCTTCTCAGGTCCAGGCTCCAAGCTCCTTGAGTGGTCAACGCCACTGCTGGAGGCACACAAATCAACGCCACAATTAGAAGGCGCTATTGTAGGAACTCCACAGCTGAGATTGAATGCAGGTGCTTTTGCTGTGATCAACCGGGACATTAGGCTCAGGAGTACCACGTCCCTCCTAAAGAGTCAATGGACTTCATTTTGGCCCAGGTATGCAGGTTGCAGGCTTCCCCCAGGGTGTTGAAAAAAGTCAATTTTAAGATCTCTATTAAGTTGGCTGGACATGAAATCCCGGCCCTGTTGGACTCTGGTAGTGACATCTGTGTAGTCTGCCGTGACTTACTCCGGCCAACTCCCTACACAAAGATGGACTGGATGAACATTTGCTGTGTTCATGGAGACGTTAAAGAATATAAGCCTATTTTATTCCCTCTGAAATTTAAAGGAAGAAACTTTAAAGTTTGGACTGCCATATCAGATACTCTTTCTACGTGTACTAGCCACCTGCAGAACACATCTGTCTGTAGTAGAGGTCGGGCAAGAAGTTGGCTTAGATATTGAACATGATTTGTCAAGTGAAATAGGGGGTGACCCCTTACCTGATAGTTCAGGACAACTGGAGGCATTCATACTTTCAACTTCCACAAGACAGCCAGCAGCTAGGACTCTGAAGAAACAATGACTGGAAAAAAGTAGGGTGCTGCGACTTTCCCTGAGAAAGTGGGACTGACACTCCATGTTGTACACCTGCAATGGGCCAACAACAGCCTAAACTTTGCACTTAAACAAGCACATGTCGCAAACGATGCTTACTATAGGGAGTGGGAGGACCCGAATATCAAAATACCACACATTTAGATTAAAGATGGCTTCTTATATCGGGTGATTTCTGATTGTATAGGGGAATGGCGGACCGAGCAGCTGGTGGTCCCGAGTGAGCAATGAAAGACAATTTTAATGTGGTACAATTTTGTAGAGTCTGTCCTGACTGTCCAGTTGTTTCCGCTCATAGACTTGCCAGGGCTCCCCTCTCACCGATGCCTATTTTGGATGTCCCCTTTCAGAGGATTGGGTTAGATATTGTTGGCTCACTTCCCAAGAGTAAGAATGGTTATCAGTACATGCTCGTGTTGGTTGATTATGCAACAAGGTATCCTGAAGTGGCCACTCTGCAGAAGGCCAATGCCCAAGCTGTTGTTAAGGCTTTATCAGAAATATTTATGCATACAGTATTGGCATTCCTTGTGAGATTTTAACTGACCTGGATACGTGCTTCACATCCTGCATCATGAAGCAGCTGTGTGAAAACCTTGTAATTAAACAGTTGATCACCACTGTTTATCAACCTCAGATGAATGGCCTGACTGAACGGTTTAACAAGATTTTAAAACAAATGATACGATAGGTGGCCCTTGACAACCTTACCTTCTGGGACATCGTGTTGCCCTTCCTGCTGTTTGCTGTTTGGCAGTCCCCCCAGGCATACATCGGCTCGAGTCCTATCAAACTAGTTATTTGGCCGCCCTCCACAAGGGGTGCTGGACATTTTTCTGGAGTAATGGACGGGGGTTTGCAAAGCCACTCACTGGGTGAGATTTGTCAATCTGGTTGTTTCACTCCTGTAATTATGACAAGAAAAGCAAACATTGCGAATTCAAAAAGGGTAATCGGGTACTGGTTTTGATCCCACTTGACCTACATAAATTTCAGACGAAGTGGCTGGGTCCGGTAGTTATGGGAAAATGTTTGTCTCCTGTAAATTATAAAGTCAGGATTCCTGGCCGATGAAAGCCTGTACAAATCTTATATGTGAATGTTTTGAAAGAGTGTCATGAACCCCAAGTGGTGATGGCCACGTCAGTGTCAGTCTCTTGGTTACTATTGGTGATGATTTGACGGTCACTCACAAAGCTGAGTTGCTGTCCCTGATTGGAAGGAAGTTGGATGTCTTTTCAGCCGTGCCCAGCCCACCAGAAATTGTGTAACATAAGATCATAACAGAACCCAGAGTTAAAGTACAGCTACCCTTGTTTCGTCTTCCAATAATGACAAGGAAAGTAATATGCAAGGTGAAGAATATGTTCGAACTAAGTGTAATTCGTGAAAGTAAAAGTGAGTGTCACAGCCCAGTTGTTTTGGTCCCATTTCTGTATAGATTTTATTTCTGTATACATTGCATCAGTTTAAACTTAACTGGTCCCTCACAAGCTACTGTATTGTAATATACCTTCACATCTACAGACTTTAAAAGGGGACCCCCTCCTTGCCCTCCAAAATTGTTTTCATTTACAGTATATGTGTGTTTTGCATACTTTGAATGGGGATGCCCCACCCCATTGCTTTCCAAAATCCTTTACATATACATTCAAATCTGTGAACTTTAAAGGGGACCACATAAAACTGATGAAAAACACAAAAAGAAATACTTGAGTAAATGACATTAATAAAAAAAATCATAAACATCTAGAAATTATAGTAATATATACTCACATTTCTCCTACTGATTACCTGTTTCAATTCAAAGGAATACATTTTCCTGTAAAAATTCTGTTTTTTCTAACAACCATCAAGAAAAGCCAAGTCAGTAGGAAAAAGGGAAACTAATTTAATAATGCAGGAATGTTTTACTAAATTGTGTATGTCGTATTCTAGACTAAGCAGTTCCAGTGACCTAATAATTTTATTACTTATTTTTTACTGAAGCCTTTATCCAAGCCAACTTACACCATTTCAGATACAATTGGTTACATTTCTTTAGTTTTTCAGTTAGAGCAAAGGTAGGTGAAGTGACTTGATCATGGTCGGACAGTAGTGCCCAAAGTCTTAACCACTACACCACACTGCATGCCAATAAAATTAGCCCTTTGTAAAAAAAAACTACAAATATTGTGTACAGGAAAGTACTTAGTTGCATAGTATAGGTTCTTCTGATACACCTGATTAACCAATATCACTTTAACTGTCTTAAGAAATTTCCTGTGTGAAGCTGGGTAACACAGCTTGTAACCTATAAATAATATTAAATGCATTCTTATACTGGATTTACATAATTTTTTTTTTCTTGCATGCAAAATATGTGTATTCTGGAGCAGTCATAAAATCTGTACGTACTTTAGAGCAATATGTCATTTAATAAAAAAGGAAGAACCTCAATGTTTGCACAAAAAAAAAACTGTTGGATCCACAATAACACAGGTAATAAAAGTAAGTAAATTATTTTTATTTGTAATGCATACATTCTGTATGCAGTTTAGAATAATATGTCATATAAAATTAAGTGAAAAACACCAATGTTTGCAAAAAATAGTTCTGTGCATAATTTACACCGATTCTGTATGGCATTCTTTGGATATGTGAGGACCAATCAGTACTGTGTTTCTTTAAATACTGTTATCATATCACTTTACTTTCATCCTTTTGTCAATTAACAAAATTGAATATTTCCTGTAACATCTTCACATTTTCCTTCATAATTCTTTAACTAAACGTCACATTTATGATGAAATCTAGATGTCTTCCAACTATTTCCATAAATAATATTATCACTCAACCCTTTACCATTAACAGTGCTTATTATCACTTCAAACAAACAATAAAAATCAATGGTAAGGGTGACCTCTCTTGTAATGATGCTGATTATCCCTAAGAATATTGATAACTTAGAGGTGTTTACTGATTGTATCACTTGTTAACAATTTTACTAACAGTATTATGGATTTGTTTCATTAGTCTTTGAGAGAATGAAAAGAAAATCAATCCTGTAGACGCCTGAGACCTCACCACTTTCTATGAATATGTTAGAAACAACACTGTATGAAATACTTACTTTGGAATAAATGAGGCAGATACATGTAATACAATTGCTTTTACTCATACTTAAATTTTGTCAATATATTTTAAATCTTTCTTTGGTATACTTGTTAATATTTGAATAATGTGGAAGATTGTGTGTTTATGTTGAATGATGATAAACAGCCTGCTAAAATGAATCTGGGATTCTCATTTGTAAAAAAAAAATAAAAATAAAATAAGCTAACATAGTTGAAGGTGGCACAGTGTAATGATCAAACAAACAAAAGCATTGCATTTTTCACTTACTGCAATTTGATGAAAAAACATCATAATTTACTTCCATGCATTAAATTAAATTTTGGAATGCTATGCACAATTTCTTTCACATTATTGAGTAATGGGTGACAGCACATACCGAGGCTTCCATTTGGCATAAAAGATTAGACAAGACTAGATCTTATCAAAATTAACCCTTGCATACTGGCAACTATTATTCAAATTAACAAAGAAAAAAGATGTTTTAAATAAGCAATAGCTGCTGCAAGGCAAATGGCACAGGAACAAAGACCTCAGAAAAGTTCACTTATTAGTCAAACACATTTTTGATAAAAACGTGGTTATCATTATTATTTCTTTTTGTTATATTCAGGTTTGGTGCATAAATGTTATTCTGGTAACACTTTAATTTAGGTCCTGCAAAATGCATCTACTACTCATTTAGTCTAAGGTAACAAGACTTTAACAAAGGCTTCTTTTGGTGTTAATAACACTTACAAAGCATCAGCAATGTGAATATTCATCTTTGGGGAGTGTGGCATTTTATATGCTTGTAAAATTACTTATGAATATGAAGGATTCACAGGTTGTGTACTGAATATGCAATATCAGGGGAAATATGTCTCACTTCTGACCATTCCAAAGTGAAGTTATTTTAGTAGGCCACATTGCACAAATGAATAATCACTTTAATGATATTTTTAATTCTGCTGGCTCACAGCTCCAAAGTCCTTGGTTCTGATATCCAAAAGTGCATTTTCTGTGTGAGGTTCTCACGTTGTCCTTACCTCTAATAACTGTACTGTAGCTTCCTTTGATATTCCAGGGTTTTGCAAGTTAGGTTAACAGACAATTCTAAATCGCCTCAACATGACTGAGAGTGGCTGTGTCTACAGTATGTACTATATATGGTTAAGTGGTGTACGGTTGAGAGTTTCTTCTTGTGTTCTATTCGTTGTGGCCAGAATAATCAATAACCTCTCATTACCCTGGTGTGAAATCCATCTTTGCATCTCAAAAGCTGCATTCAGCTGCAATACCTTTTTCTCATAGATAGATAGATAGATAGATAGATAGATAGATAGATAGATAGATAGATAGATAGATAGATAGATAGATAGATAGATAGATAGATAGATAGATAGATAGATACTTTATTAATCCCAAGGGGAAATTCACATACTCCAGCAGCAGCATACTGATAAATAAAATATTAAAGAGTGATAATAATTCATAAGAAAACAGTAAGTGACACCATTTGCCAGATAAATTGATTTGTGAGAGTTATACAGTACATTGTAGAAGGGACACTTGTCTACTTCAGGTTTCTTAGGTTAATAATCTACAGGAGCCTACACTCATAACAATGAGACTCAGTTGCAATTTTACAGTGGAATTTTTTAATGTTCTGTGTTATGTTTAATAATTTTTTCTTGTTGTTTATGTAGATTAGTATAGGAATAAAGTATATAATATGCACTGTCAATAACTGTGAGCCCTTGCAGCCGTCCTTCTCAGTTCCCAGTACGGACTGTAGTTGCCTTCAAGCTGTGCACTGCAGCTTCTCTTGATGATATACAGAGTGCCCTGTGAGATGAAACACCTTCTTTTGGGAACACCAGCAACACCAACAAGAGCAAATAAATAAATAACTGTGCTCTATAATGAATATTCTTAACGGAATGTAAGTTATTGTTCCTTTTTGCTCTTTGGGAGGTTGTTCACTCTGAAAACACAGTATATGAAATCTAAACACATATAAAATATTGTGCTGTTCTCCCTTATCTTACCAGTTTCACCTTGTTTTTCAGTAATCAGACTTGACAGTTTTTACACAAGGTTGAGATATCAGGGGAAAAGGAGTAAATGAAGTAAGATAATTTGTGCTTTCCTTTAATCAAAAATCAGTTCTGCATTTTAACACCTTATATTTTATCATGGTGCCAGTGAGTGTTAGTGTGTTGCATGTTTGTTGGACATTCAAATAAGAATTTTACTGTACTCCATACATGTGATAATACTACTACTGCTTCCAGCTGTGCACTATTTTCTTTATGTCTTCTTTTCTGAATAAATTGGTGCCAGTGGGGTCTGTCTGTCATCTGGTAAAGTTTGTCCCCCCTCAAGAATCCTTAAAAACATTTTTATATATGTATATACATTGCCATGCATGTAATTTATAAAACAAAATTTTACATAATAAAAATAATCTGAATAAAAATTACTATTTACTGAAAAATGTATAAACATGACAGTTTTAGTTTTTCAGTTAGAGCAAAGGTAGGTGAAGTGACTTGCTCATGGTCGGACAGTAGTGCCCAAAGTCCTAACCACTACACCACACTGCATGCCAATAAAATTAGCCCTTTGTAAAAAAAAAACCATGTTTTTTGTCACATGACTGTGGCAGAGATTTACTTCCCAAACTTATTCACTTCAACTCTTCTAATGGTATTTTCTGTGGTTTAACATCGTTCTTACCTTGGTGCAGTTTTACCTTCTGTAATATGAAGTATTTTGATACCTCAATATTAAGTCATTAGCGCATTAATGGACTTTTTATTAGAATTGCTTGCTGCATTTACTATTAATCTAGGCTACAGAAAAGATATTCTTGAGTTTTTATCTCTTTACATTTTAATTTTCATTTATTTTATGATGTGACATTACACTGAAAGGTATACAACAAGCTGTGTGTTTGGTTTTTATCTGCATGTTTCCATGTGATTATGGATGCCACATTATGCTTGTTTGACTTCTGGATTATTGAGCAGCACTGCTAACCTGCAGAACTACGTTGTGTAGGATACACTTCTGTTTACTCTGTTGCACATATACTCTAAGATACATTAAAAAATACTGTGGGTTTTAATTGTACTGTATTAACACATCACCACCCAAAACTGTGAAATCCTAATCCCCCTGCTAATTTTTTTTTCTGGCACCAACAATGATATATACAGATATTACAGATATATACATAAAACTACATTATAACTTAAGTTCTTGGAGACCACATACATTTAGATTAACCTCATCAAGGTCTTTTTAGATATTCAGATTCTTTATAAATGGCATGCCATGTGTGTTCTGCAATTAAACAGCATTTCTGCTTCTGGCATTGAATGTTAAAACTTCAGTGTACAAGCAATTGAATCCGTATCTAAAGTTAATTTTGTCGCTACACCATTTAAACACGTCACTTTAATAGTAACCCCCCATGTAACATTAGCAATCCATAAAAGAAAGAAGATGCTGTTATTCCATTATATACTCATTGCTTTTCATTTACCTTGAGCTTCTTATTCTCTCTGGAACGTTGACATTGAGAAGCACTTGACAATCATTGTTAAGGAAAGGTGACTTACAAAAAATGAGTGTTACATTAGGGACAAAAAAGTGAAATACCAGAATCTGTTTTATGAAGTATGGGCCTAGTGACAGGTCTGTCATGTTTTCCCAGTTTCTTCTTCTCTCCTCTTTTCTGCGTTACGTTCCTCTCCTGCAGACTCTCTTGACTGCATATGTCTCTTTGCAAACACCTGGCCTCTCTGCTGGCTATGCTTTGACTGTCTTCTCACAGAGGATGCACATCTGGCATCTAAATACAAGTGTTATGTTGATGAGTTGAAGGTATTTGCTTCTATCTGTAGGACATGACAGGAAGGAATAACAATGTGCTAAAACAGCTGGGGAAAAAAATACAGTTTTCATAATAGTTACTGCACAGGCATATTATGAGTCAGTCATTTTACCTGCCTGTGCACTAATTATAAAATATGTATGTTAAGCATTTTATCTATTTTAATCTAATCTTTAAATCACCTTTGATAAAGGTGTCAGTCAAATACATATTAATAATAATAACATAGAAGAGCCAGAAAGAGTACAGAGAAGAGCAACTAAGGCTCACTCCAAAACTGCAGGGGATGAGTTATGAGACAAAATTAAAAGAGCTGACGCTTTTCAGTTTAAGGAAAAGGAGACTGAAAGGAGAAATGATTGAAGTGTTTAAAATGATGAGGGACTTAGTATAGTGAATCAAGACTGTTAACTTTGAAATGATTTCAACAAGAACACGGGGACACAGTTAGAAACTTGTTAAGGGCAAATTTCACACAAACATTAGCGAACCATCGACATATGAAATAAGTTATAAAGTAAATTGGTAGCAAGCATAATTTTAGGGACCTTCAAAACTCAACTTGATGTTATTTTGGAGGATGTTCTAATGTTCTAAAAAATCACTCAAAGAAGAAATGACAAAAATATAACTTCTGCTTCCAGTGCTATGGAAAAAGAAATTAAATGCACAGATGATTTTTCATCTTTAAGAAAAATCTGTAGGACATGTGAATTTGTTATGGTACTTTTTGTGAATATTTTTTTGAAAGAGTCAACATTAGAAGGAGCAGTACATTTATTAATTTTAAATTTGCTCAAAGCAAAACACATTTTAGCTCATCAAAATGTTTAACAAAAATGACTAAAGAAATGCAACATTTCATTTCACACTCCTAGTCCAACATTTCTTCCATATAGTCCTACATATCAGTATGCTGCTGCTTGAGTATGTGAATTTCCCCTTGGATTAATAAAGTATCTATCTATCTATCTATCTATCTATCTATCTATCTATCTATCTATCTATCTATCTATCTATCTATCTATCTATCTATCTATCTATCTATCTATCTATCTATCTATCTATCTATCTATCTATCTATCTATTCAGCTGATTCTGTCCACTGTAATTTAACAAAAAATATTATAGACTGTTCTGGTTTTGTGCTTTCTCTGAAAGCTTTCTTCAAAGACGTTGGTGCTTAAAAACCTTAAAACATCTGTTGTGGGAGATTGCAAACTGTTTCAGATTTGTGAAGGGTGAAAACTAGCCAATGTGTTCTTATTTTTGATACAGAAAAGGAAATGTGGCCGGTTATTTTAATATGTCACTTAATAAATATCGCATTAAAAACAATAAAGGGCTATGAAAAGACATTCAGAAAACATTTAGATAGAGTAGTTAATGTTTTAAAAATATACCAAGGTTTTATAAAGAAGGGGGAAAAAAATCAAAATCATATGACTTTTAAAAAAGGAAAGTAAATAAAACCAAGGAACAAACCACAGATTCTTAGTTCACTGATTCAGAATTTGGGTCTCAAAGGGTGCTGTTCATTTTAATTTTCAGTGACAATTGTCAAAATAGACACAAAAGAATATAGATTTGCTGTACTAAATACTATGAAGTCTGCAAATGCAATACAGACAGACTGGCCAAATATCTAGCAAATTAAACTTAATGTGTTCAAACATGTATATAAATTTTTAGCTGTAGAAATAAAACTAATTTGATTTTATTACACACTAGGGAATTTGAAGTGGGAAGGTACACCTTCAGAAATGGATTTTGGGATCTCAAAGGATTGGTCACTCTCTATAACCAGATGGTTAGTGATATGATTAAAAAGGCCAATAAGGAATTTGGGTAATAATAGCCTGCATTGTGAAGTATAATTTGACAAAGGCTATCACAAAAGTCATATTCAGAATGGACTAGTTTTACACCAGGGGTCAGGAAAAGTAATTATTACCAGAGAACCATAGTCCTGTTTGAAATGTTCATGTCATTATCGTTCATGACGTGCATTCACGTCTTAATAAAGATTATGAAGCCTTTTACCTTCTATAAAAAGTGCATAAAGAATAACCCTGCATTAAACCACGTGAATCAACAGTAAAATATCATCACTTTCTGTGAAAACAAAATTTCCCCTTTGATTTTAGAGGTTTTCATGGAAAACATCTTTGTACATGATACGTTCTTGGTGTTTTGACCAGTCTCTAAAAGACTCCTTGGCAGATGGACATTTCTCTCACACATTCAAACATTCCCTCTCAAACCAAATGGTTGTGCACTATTTTTTCAAACTGGCTTTGGTAACAGTGGTCACCCCATACCTATAGTAGATGAGGCACAGTCCTTCTCCAATATCTGCCCTTCCTTACTCTGGTTGCCACCATGATTTTTTTTATTATGGGGAAGAGCAATAATTACATAACTACAATGGGTGTGCCTGTTCTGAGGTAACGAATTTGTGTAACAGTAGAAGGCACACCTATCTCAGCAATTTTTTCATATGCACCTTATCTCATTTAAATGTATGGTAAAAATGACCAACATTGTATGGTAACAGTGACTTTACAGACAAACGTCCTGAAAGTCTATCCAGTCGGAATAGGGCTAAAGGTATATAATGCACATTTGAAGTACCATATGCAGTTTTATACCTGTTTTTTAAAAGAACCCAAGAAAGAGAAAGAGTTGTGCACAGCATGAGTTATATGGGAAAAAACAATATATCTTTTAATTTAAAGTATAAGTTTTTTATTTTTGCAGTCTATGGTATTTTTTCACATTATGGCATACATTAATATGTCTGGAACACTTGCCTTCTTGAGTGAAGCTCTTCTGACATCCAGAGATGGAAAAAGTACTAAAAAATAAATCTACTCAAGTGGAGGTATTTCTATGTAGAATAAAAATTTTCTTCACTTTCTGTGACTAATTCTTGATTGTTGCATGCACCACGAAAGGCAGCTGCTCTGCACTTGTCATTACAAATCTCAGTGTGGAGCTTTTTGCTTTTAGACTTGCTCAAATGGTGAAACCAAAAATTTAACAAGTGCCCATATTCATATACAAAAAAAGTATTGCTAATTGTTAGAAAATTATCAATGCACACTACACACATATAAGACGATATACTGTATATGCTAAATGCAGCTCACATAAGTACTGTATTATGCACTGAAGGGGAACATCTTTTTAAAAGTGATGCCACCTGTTATCTTAATCTTTTGGATAATTGAGCAGTGCTTCATTCGCAACAATTAATGGTTATTAGTGTATTTCAGTACAATTAACTATAATTTTTAATATTTATGCTGTATTTTAAACACCCCCTTAGTTTGAAATTCATCTTACTCCCATGGTTTTTTGTAACTTTGAGGAAGATTTCTTGTATGCAGGTAACTCCACAGTTTTTAAAATGCAGCTTACATGGCATAATGAAGCTGTTTTGTATTATGTTCTTGAGAATGAACAGCTGTACTGTCTTTTATAAAGAGAAAACTAAAGAGAAAGAGAAACTGCATAACCATTATGTCACTAAATACTTTGCATTTCCAGATCAAAACCTATAACCTCCACATTTATTACTTTTATTTTAATAGACTCTCCCAATTTTGAACCTACCCAGCCAATTGTGCCTTGTAACAATCTGCCTTGAAAACATAACATTGCATGTGTAGGGGTCTGGTTGAAAGATTTTGGGACTGCTTGGGAAATTATAGGCCTGTGCGCAGGTGCAGTGGGTTGCAAGCTTAGTATTTAACATGCTATTGATGATCAAATAATAACTCATAGGAAAAATAGTACATTTACTCATTTAATCTTATTTTGGGAATAGCACACCTAAAAGGTCTGCCTCATTACACTGGCAGTGCTTAGTATAGAAATACTTAATAGACAGATAAGATTGTCAAGCTAATGGAAAAGAACTTACTTTATGCATTTGATTTTTATTTTATATACCGTACTTATCACCTTTATACTTAACAATCATCTTTACTTAATTAATTAGTTTATGTCTAAATAGGAGTAAATGAAACAAACTTTAGCTTGTGTCAGCTACCTTGGGTTGGACAAGCACAGTCCTAAATGGACTTTCATTTTTCTCAAGGACATGATGTTTATCCGAAAACAGAGTTATTGTTAAGAGTCTAATCAGCATTAATGAGATACATATTAACCAAAGGTGTGAAGCACTAAAAGTCATACAAATTCTTTAAAAAGCTTGCCTGCAAATAAGCAAAACACACATATACAAACATTGTAGATCGGGTCTATGTGTCAATGAAAAGTATCCTTACTTTGGATAACTAAAGAATAAAAGTATCTGTGATTTATTTTATTTCGGTAAAGTCTTACTGAACCCCTTAACATGCATGTACTAAAAAATTCTAAAACTAATCAGAGATGGGATAGAGACTTTGAATGATGCCATGAAGCACTGGCCTCAGAGGTTACATACTGTCACACACGTGCGCATGGGAGTCAATAGGCTTAACTAAAGAGAACGATAAGCCGGAATGGGGGTTGATGATAAGCACTAATGCCTCCTCTTCTTCCCCTCCAGGTCCTCAGCAGAAAAGTCCTCCTGATACCCTCACACTAGCCTACAGCAGTGGCCTCACTTCCGGCCCCTGAAGACGACTTCTCTTCCGTTTTTCTACCCCAAAATCACGCCCTTCCTGCAATCCCTTTATAAAGCTGAAATACTGTAGATAAAATTCAGTTCAGTTGTGGAGTCTATTGGTGTTGTTCATTTACTTGCCTAATCATTCAAGTATAAGGGGGTGGCTTTCCCAAAACTTTTTCTTTGTTTTCTCCCTTTCTTACCATGCATTGGAAATGTCTCACACTGAAACCATTATGGGGAAAAGAATTTAGCTATTTGTCACCTGGTGTTGAATTTACTTATTCCACATGATTTAACAACATTCTATACACTACATTTTGTATGCATAAACTTACGTAACTCAACTGCAAAAATCTAAACCATTTTCTATAACTCAATGGGAAAGTGTTGTCTCACATTATATAAAACCAGACAAAATCTAAATTTTTTAATCAAAATGGTCCAAAGCTTCTTCACAATTTGGCAAGAATTTAATAATGCTGTTCTAAAACAAGTTTGCTTAATCCCACTTTTTTCTGTTTATGTTTCACTGTCCATGAGGAAGCACCTCATAATGGGCTTGTTGGTTTACGTAGCTCTCTGAACTGGGTATGGGAGGGGTGTTGAGTATGACTGAATAAATTTTAGAGTTGTACTGATTGTATTCTTGACTGAACAAAATTATACTTATTGTAAGGTGATCTAAAAGTTCAATAAAACTAATGAAAATTTAGATTTTGACATTCTGCAATTTAGGTATTTACCACTCAATAGACTAACACACAGTCAAGAGTTAGCTCCAGCTTTGCACCCAAAGCAGCCAGGCCGGGCCCTCCATATTTAAACATTTTAAAAACAGATATTTTTTTTGCTGTTTTTACACATTACAGTGCAAGATCAAATTCACAGGGTGAATTCATTTGCTGTAACTAATTTGATCAAAAGCAAGAGAGTGCTGGATTGCTGATCCTCTCAAATAATATTCACAGGTGTGCTCTGCATAAGTACTATAGAGTTAATATGTCAATGTCAAATTTATGCTTATTGAACAGTGCTCTGCATACCATACTTTATCATATAACTAATTATGGAACATTTAATTGCTCATATGCGAGTTAACAAGCCAAATTCAAATAGGCCGTGTGAATTTGTATCTTTCTAATTTTTAAGAGCCATGGCTTTTAGATTAATAATAAAAAAAGAATGAAAACTCAATAGGTGAATCCCTGGCATTTAAACAAGGGTTGGTTCTTACTTTGTAGCTAGTGCTGCCAGGTGATAGATTAATACAAATGCCTTGGCATCCCATCCTTCTGACCTCAGTTAGTTTAGAATGGGGGAAGCTGCCATGATTTATTATCAACACAACAGAACAAAAATGAAAGGATTTTGTGTCTTTAGTTGCTAATTAGAAACTGAGCTTCAAAGGTAACTAGACAATGAAAATTTTTAAAACTAGACAAAATGTAGAAATTCAGATTTAAATGAAGGAATGAAAAATGCATGCTGAATGTCAAAGAAATTAGGATAAAAAATGGAGCAGCAAGGTTAAGATTAAGTTTAAAATGTTAAAACTAAAGAATTAAAATCAAACACTATGGGAAAAAATGTCAGTTGATAGATTATTCATAATACCTTTTCTTCTATCTATCTATCTATCTATCTATCTATCTATCTATCTATCTATCTATCTATCTATCTATCTATCTATCTATCTATCTATCTATCTATCTATCTATCTATCTATTGTTGGGAATGTACTCAATATTCCCCTGCATACACAAAGATATGACACCAGGCAGAGCACTCCACTTACAGTATCAGTACTAGTGAAAACAGGATCAATCATAATGTTACTGGATCCTGTGTTTTGGGACTTTTCTGGATTCCTGCATGAATGGCACCAAAAATGTGATGGTAGCTTTATTGAAGTTATTACTAATGTACAGTATATGTTGTTTTGAAAATTGCATTTAATACATTCTTGTTTATTATAGCAATGGAAAGTGGTGACATTTTGCATGACCAAACATACAAGTAAGAATTTCAGTGTAGTCTGTACATGTAACAATACTACTACTGCCACAACACCCTCAGAACAACAGCACAAAGTATACAGTGCATCCAAGCACAAGAAAACAATAAAGTAGAAAGAAAAAGAAAAATTAATTAAAAAATTACCCCAAAACACACAAACCAGCATACAAATGAGCTCAAGTGCCATTCCATCCAGCCACTAGGGGGCATAAATGAGGATGTTCGCCTTACTTCTAGTTCATGCTACAACTAAAGCTATAGTACTGTATAGGGCCAGTGGGGTGAGGTGAAGAGGCAATTGCCCCGGGTGGCACTTTGGTCAAGGCAGCATTTTCATACATATATATATATATATATATATATATATATATATATATATATATATACATATATATCCATCCATCCATTATCCACCCCGTTATATCCTAACTACAGGGCCATGGGGGTCTGCTGGAGCCAATCCCAGCCAACACAGGGCGCAAGGTAAGAAACAAACCCTGGGCAGGGTGCCAGCCCACCGCAGGGCACACACATGCACCTACACACCAAGCACACAATTTAGAATTGCCAATGCACCTGACCTGCATGTCTTTGGACTGTGGGAGGAAACCGGAGCACCCGAAGGAAACACACACAGATACGTGGAGAACATGCAAACTCCACACAGGGAGGACCCGGGAAGCGAACCTGGGTCTTATATATATACATATATATATATATATATATATATATATATATATTCTTAGTTTAAGAAATAATAATACAAAAAATGAAAGTTAAGTATGAACTGTAAGACTTACATACATAATGAGTACCTCATTTATATGCTGCCATTAAAAATTGTAAGATATATTTTCATTTTAAGTTTTAAATATCTAAAACTGCAATTCGTATTGTTTCCCCACACTGCAAGCATATGAGCATCAAAATGCTACATGTGTATTTCGAACCTCAGTAACTGCTATTGCTATTCATTTTCCCTGATTGTTTTCACATGTTATATGTTAATTGTCATTTTGAAAAGTTATGTTAATTTCTGGAATGTTATTAAGGTGTCAGTTACAGGTACCATTTTTGTTAACTGTCTAAGATTGCAATGCAAATATTTGCAGTACAGTAGTTAGAAAAGACAGGCACCTTTCAACTTGCAGGACAAATTTTTCATATTGACATGGTATTTACAGAAGTGTACCGGGTGGGCAAAACAGCTGAGTTTCTTTTTACATTCAATTTCAAAACTGTAAAATTATACTATATACTTGGGTCAAGCAGAAGCCTTGAAGAATATATACATTTGCATTGTGTTTTATTGATTTAAGGTAATCCTTTAGCATTTTTCACATTTTTTACAAAAATAATAGTATTTTTTATTATTTTGGTCATTGCTCCGAGGATGTGCTAATACTATCACAACACTGCTGATTAAGTGTATCAACTCATGTCTAGTAGTGATACAGTATATACTGGAGAGGTGGGCAAACAACAAAAAGGTGCCTTGCCTCAGGTGACATTATTTAACATGTCAGCCCTGAAGAGTACAACACAATTTCCAAATGTTGCATGACAATTCTTTTCTCAAGTTACTTAAGTTGGTAGGATGCCTAATTTGTGTCCCATGGTCTTTGACTATCTGTTGTGTAATCTGTTGTTGCATATTCTGGGTCACAGACATTTTGAGTTTCATTTAAAATAAAATAATAAAAAAAAAAAAAACATTACAGAGGGTGTCTGTTTATCCAGTAGTAAATTCCTTTGGCTGGACAGTTTTAAAAGGAATCTGAAGAAAAAGTCGCTCTGTTTATGATGGGTGGTGTTGTCAGAAGATTGTCTGACTCTATGTTTTTATTCAGTTAAAGTTAAAGGTAATTCAATTTATTCTTACTAAACACATTTCTATTTAAGATCAGTCTACTATACAATTATTTCAAACACAGTACATAAAAATGTACCATTAATCCACAAATTAGTCTACAATAGACAAACAGAGTGCTTTTAAGTCAAAATTCAAATAAGGCAAGTCCTTGGTCAGCCAAATTTTGAAATTGATCATTCCATAGGCAACCAATGACAATTTCATTTGGACAGAAGATGTCTGAAAACAGGTCTGTCGTTTATGATGACACACTCACTCCAAGGCAACATAAAAGATCAATATGAAGAGTCCTCCTCAGCAGCTCTGACAACAGCATGCTAGGCTAAGCATAATGAGTCGTCAGCCTTGATTAAAATGTTAAGACTGATGGGGTTTCTCTAAGATTGGTTGGTGAATCATTCCACAGTTTAAGTTTCCTATAAACTAACTAAACATCTGCAATCTGCAAAGGTTTTGTTGGAAACATAAGTAAGTATGCATCTATCTGTCTATCTATCTATCTTGGATTCACAATATAAGCCCATAGATGTGTAAGGTAAAAAGAACTAAATGCTTTTGTATGTCAAAAGAAAGATTTCAAAATCACCTCATGGCATATGACCCTAGAAAGGAGTCACAATGAGTCAACTGAAAGGATGAACAGTAGGCAATAGAACAAAATGTGCCCATCAAATTGTAAGTGATGACTGATGGAAAAATGAATGAGCTGCTCTTTGTATTAGACATTCAGACAGATTTAATGTCTGGAATCATTCAAATATTTGTTTGTGACATAAATACATACTGTGCATTTGTAATTATTCCATGTCAGGAGGGCCACAGCCTACCCTGGCAGTACTGGGCACAAGGTGAGAAAAAAACCCTGGAGAGTGCACTTCAACACAGATATACACACCAGTACAGAATCCATTTTGACATCGTCATTTTTCACTTCTCCATCCAATACATGATATGGAGTAATGATGATTGTAAAAGTGAAAAATGACGATGTCCTAAAATGAACATTGTATATCTGCTTTCCCTCAAATTGGGGCCACTTAACCTGCATGTTGTGCAAGATATCAGAGGAAAACTGATACTGAAACTGAAACTGAACGCATCTTGCTGGAGTGCCCAGACAAAAATTCATACTGACACAGAGACAACATGCAAATTACATACATAACAAGGAATGGGTGGGGGGTTCAAGCCTGGCTTAATGAGGCAGCACTTCTAACCATTGCTAAAATATACATTTATTATTAATATTAAGTTTATTAAGAGATTGTATTTTTAAAACACACCAGTTCTACAATAAACACTTTTTTAAAAAATCAATTATCCTTTGAAAAGGAGTGAAATATGAATAATTATTAACAAAATGCATACCCGTACAAGTAGGAGTAATTGTACTTTGTCATCTCTTTATTGATAAAGCTAATTTCATTGAGTCTGTACTGTAAATATAGTCACCATGCAAATATAGTATGTATGTTCTCATAAAAACAAACATGGCTACATAAGACTAAAGAAAAAATATGAATTTTTGAAGGCATACATTTACAGAGTGAAAGTATCGATGAATTAATAATGAGATTTATATGTAAAAGCGACAATTTAAGATAATAATATCACAGTGCTGCAGCAATTTCAAAAATGTTTCTCAATTCACCAGTTAGGATACATATTCATTAGAAGCTTCAAGCACAGAAATCCCATACCAATATTTATATTTGGTTTCATTTTCAAAATCTTTACACAGACAGGGGTTAACAAGCTGCTTAGGACTAAATCTGCATTCATATTGAAATTCACACTGCATTGTGTGTCCCCAGATAAAACAGTGACTTCGGCAGATTGATCTACAGTGTGGGAGCAACATCTCTTCAGCCATGTTAGAATCTAATTAATTTGCACTTAATAATGAGATTGGGGGGTGGGGGGACTGGGAAATTACATGATTAAAAAAAATGCATTGTCTACTTTGTTGCAGTTAAAGCATTAGTTTTATTTTCACCAGTAAACACACACTCTTGGCCTGTTATTAATTCCTTAAGGCTATTACAGATGAATGATTTATAATGATTTTCTGAGTGGAGAGTGAGCTCAAACTAAATGTTTAAACTTAGTAATATTAAATTAAAGACCTGCATTTTTCACATATACGGTACCTTTTCAGACTTCACATACTGTACTGTATTTGCAGCTCAGGTAGTCATTGCTAGGTTTACATCATTCATTGCATTCAAAAATGTTTGTGTAAAGCATTTATGATGCTCAGTTAATTTAGTGTACATATTAAAGAAAGAATGAGAGGATTAACTTCATATTGGTGTTTATTCAATTTTACGGCTGTCAGCTGAATACAGATGAAGAAGGTATTAGGAACGTAGTTTTTGTTTCTGTCAAAATGTAACTCAATCATACTGCAAAACTGTGGTGTACAGAAACAGTCTTCTTACTTTGCTGAACTTTATACCAAAACTCTGCAGATATTCTCTTCCATTATCCACATGAAATAGTTGGAACCTATTAAATTATAATATTCAATTTCACATCTTGTATTTCTCACTTCTGCTAATTTCAGTGAATTGACACCCTGACTCACCTAGATCCCATGGAGACAAGTGATATACATAGCACATGATTCAGATGAGAGACTACTCTTAAAAATGAAGTCACAGTACAGCAATATACTATATTCTGCTGCCTTTCAAGTCCACCTTAAATTTAATGCCACCCCATCTACAGTAATCATTTTTTTAGAAAAGGTTAGAAAATGACTGACTGACTGAATACCATATCCTTTGTGCAAAAGAATGCACAAATGCTTCTTTTTCATGGAAGGCTGGAAGAACCAAAGGTGACCTCATCTCAGTGCTATAATAAGATCCCCTTATTTCTGTGAACAAGGCAGCTCCACTTTTGGGTCTCAGCTATGTTTTGTGAAGTGGCTTTTAATGCTGCTCTCTCTCTCACTCTAAAAGGAGCTGTATAAAATAAACACTATTACTATATCATATGGAATTTGGATTCAGTATTATAGCAGGCTTTCTGCTCCTACTGGTTTCTAAAGATGATTGTGTACTCTTTAAAAACACCCTTGCTCTGGCCACATTCAATATACAATGAATATAATTTTGTATTCACTGGTTTAAAAGTTCTTCCCATATGTGCATGGGTTTTTATTTTATCTCAACCCCCACAGATATGCAAGTTAAATGAGCTGGAGACCCTCTGCTGGCTTAGTGTGTGCAGGTGTTGCGAATGATGGTAAGGAACCACCCTATTTAATTGTTTGAAACAAAAAAGCAAAATGGTGTGCAATGGCACATAAAAGAAGACTCTGATCAAAATCCTCCACAACAGAGTTAATAGGATTTTTCACAAGAGTTTGTCTTCCACCGACTCTAGATCGTGAATGAGACGCCACATTCTGCAGACATCTCCTTTTAAGGTGTCCCAGCAGGAAGGGGCGGGGCTTGATCTGTGAACTACACTTTGGGGCCCTCACTGGCCGAGTCCTCTCAGCTGTGAGAAAAGAGGATGATACTGTTAGTGACAGCACCCTCTCTCCTGGAGTGGTATCTCTTACCTGGAAGGGGATTTCCAGCCAACTTGTGTGTAAGTGTGCCCTGTGACAGACTGCTACCCTGCACAGGTTTGATTGTCATCTTGCATCCAATGGTATTTGGTCAGACTTTGCCCTCCTGTAGTCATAAATGGGGTTAAGTGAGCTATAAAATGGAACTGATGCCTAAATTATTTAATCTTTAGAAAATGTTAATAATTAGCTTCAAAGGAATGAGAAAATGTCTCAATTGTTCTAGAACATACAACAAATCTTTGAGCACAAATCAGTTCTATTAAGAAAAATTTTTTATCTTTATCCCATAAGAATAAAATCACGGTGTAACTCATATAATCTGATTTTTAAATAACTGACAGTTTTATCAGATTGAAATGTGCACTTTGTTCTTTCTGTAGACAATACATTTTATTTTTCATTAAGAAATATGCTGTTGTAGCCACCATGGCAGGAATGAAGCTGGAGACAATGATTTTAAAAAGAACTGCTACTTTCAAGCAAACTGAACATGTTTTCGGTAGACTAGTGAATGGTGTAAGTATATTGATATTAGGTCTATAAACCATTTATATAGTGCCTTTTATTGTAAACACTATTTAAATGCACTAGATATGCTCTTTCTTCTTTTTTTTTTTTTTTACAAACAAAGTGTTTGCAGGCTAAATGACAAGCTAAATGTCACACAAAGAAATACAGCTAGAAACTAAACCAGTCATCTTACTGTGTACGGGTTTGTATAAATTATTTTTCTCTTTTCAGGTGCTTTATGAGTGGAAAAAGATGGCAGTTGAATTCCAAGGTTTTCAGGTGGCTTTTTAAAATCTCTGTATTGATCTTATGGAAAACAGGTTTTCAAAATTTGAAAAAAGCATGGCCAAAGTCATTGACATGGTGTTCCATGACATACTCCAAAAGGTCATTTTAAATGAAACAGGCATTTGTGACAGAAATCTCTACACTGATAATTTGCTTCACGTTTAGTCATCCATTAATCATTCAGTACATTGGCTGTTACACAACATTTAACATTCAGCTGCTGCAGGATTCAGAATTTGTAAAGAAGGATGCATAATTTGTATTTGTTTTCTCTTTATGGTGTGAGATGACAAGTTAAACTTGAGCAGACATGAGTATATTTTCTGTTGCAGAGGTCAAAATACTGATTACATTTTTGTAGGTGAGTTACAGATATTCATGTGCTTCTGAACACAACAGGTATTTATTTTCAACAAAGTCTCCTCATTTTAAATAGAATCTGCCCTTTGATGCAAAAAATTGACTAGCCACTTAAACAATGTCTTGGCATGCTAAACCTCCTTGAGAACCTTTCTGTTCCCATGTGAAGAGGCCTGTGTGTACTGGAATTCATTAGCTGTTCATTCAGCAGTGACAACAGTATTAGTCCATCTGCTTTCATTCTCTTCAGGGATTTCTTTATCCTCCAAACAATAAGGACAGTCAGTGTTAAACGTATTTACAGCCTTATCATATATATGACTGTGCCGTGATTGATTCATATTAAATTACCCATATGTCAAAATGCATTTCAGCAACGCTTTAATGGTAACTAATATTAAATTACATACACCTCTCCAACTCACATCAAAAGTGTTAAAATAGCATTTTTCCACCAGAGGATTTGGCTTGAAAAATAAAAAGGCAATTTCTTTGTGACATATTCTGGTAAAGACTGAATTTCAAATGAATTGCTGACTAAATCTTTCAATGCCAAATTGGTCTAGTAAAGCAAAGTATGTGGATAGTCCAAGTCTATTATTTAAAAGAACTGAAGTTCTGAGAACATTCCTTAAACATTGCTGCATGTTTGAAATAGAAGTATAAACAGTCTGAAAACTGTGGACCTTTGGAATTAAGTTTGCATTGATCAGTATAATAATAGAAGAAACCCTGACAAACACAAACTCAAAACATAATGGCTTGTAATTATTGTATATTTTGGTTCTTAACTTTGTCATTAATATCTGCAACATTTAAGAACAAATGTCGTGGAATGAAGTGTAGAGCTAGTAAGAATTTTGAGGAAATCAACTAGGAGGAACAGTACTATCTCATTTTGTAGTAGTACAATTGATTACTGTCACAATAAAGGATGACTTTCACATTGTTGTTCTCCTATGCTACCATAAATAAATATATTGTTCAGAGATTTTTCAGGTAAGGAAGGCAGCCACACTCACTAATCATGGTGCCGGGTAGTGGCAACGTGTTAAATGTTGATTAGCACATTCAAGAAGGAATTTCACTGTACTCTGTAAACATAACAAAATGTCCCTGAAAAACCTTGTAATTAAGATAAAAGAGAAAGTGTTGTGGCACTACTAGGAAAACCCTGTTTAATTTGGAGAGATGATAAGCCAAAAAAAAAGAAGCAATAAAGGAAAAAAGGCTTTCAGCCAGCGTATGTATTCAGAGAAGAGTTCTAATATAACTGGAAACTTTGGTTAGGTCTGTTTCTTAAATACCCTGGATTTGAAGGGGAATGTCTTTCTTTGGCAGCAGATTTGATGTCATTACTCTTCACGCCTCTGGTTTTCAGGTCTAAAGTGGAAAGAAGAAAAAGCATAAACTACAGCGCCAACCTGCAACTCAGGGTGGAATTACAGCCATAGAAGCCCTAGAGATGCACCTCTAATCATGCTTATGTGACCACCTACTGTATAAAATATGGCTTTAACTGAAGACCAAGGTTTTTCAGTTTCATTCAAGAACAAACACTAGATAGACATATACAATTGATTGAAACGTATTATAAGAAAGAGTATTAGGAGAGGAAGCAGTTTTATAATAAGAAATGTCATGTACTGTATGAGACAGCTTTTTGTGTGAAATGTTCTGTTTCTCAGTTCCATTGCAGTGCTGTCCGTACTGTAGATGTGTTTCTGTCAGTTATCTTGGTAGTTCTGTTCTGTGGGTGATGCATTAAAATTACCCTTTCCTTACTTAACAAAGGAAGAATTGTGCCAGAAAATGCTTTTGAAAAGGTGCAATGGACTAAGTTAAAACAGGAAATCTGGCAACCATCATTAGCCATCGGTTGATAGAAATGTGGAGCAATGAACATCCAACATGGAATGATTTGAGCAGTTTGTAACAGCTAGCAAATTAAAAGAAGAAAAGAAAGTGTCTGTGCTACTCACCAAAGCACATGGATTGCTCTGTAGCACCAGAGAAACCGGTCAAGAAAAGCTATGCTGACATTGTGGGAGTGTTGAAGCAATGCTTTTCTCCAGGGCAAGTCAAGTGTATTGTCATGTGCAGTTAGTACAATGAAATTTATACTTGCATGTCTCTACAGAACAGTGGACAAAACTACAATAAAAATACACATAGCATGCAATATATAAACACACAATTATATTTGATGCATGCAATATGCATTTGCACGTACAGTCAGGTCCATAAGTATTTGGAATGTGACACAGTTTTCATAATTTTGGCTCTGTACGCCACCACAACAGATCTGAAATAAAGCAATCATTATAAGACTGAAGTGTAGACTTTCAGCTTTAATTTAAGGGGTTTACCAAAAATACTGCATGAGGTCATTTAGGAATGACAGACATTTTTATACATGGTCCCCCTATTTTCAGTGGGTCAAAAGTATTTGGGGCATTTGACGGACAAGCAGTTCCATAGCAGGTGGGAGCAGTTCCCTCATTCTTTCATTAACTGTAAAGCAGGCAAAAGGTCTGGAATTGCTGCCAAGTATGGAATTTTCATTTGGAAGAATATAATCCAGGTTGCTGTCTAATTGCAGGCTTGTAGATAGGTACAATTAATAATAATAATAATTTATTTTATTATTTCATTGTTATTATTGTTATTATGTTTAAGAATTTGTAAGTCAGTGTTTCTTTAAAAAAATGTCACCCCCAAAATATTGCTACCACAGGTGACTGTCAAGTTCTTTTAAATGGTACAGCCAGCCCTGGACTCATATGCTAAACTCACATTTATTGATGTCTTTTATGCTAAGATAGGTCACATGAATATTACTTCATGGACAGAAATACCATTAGAAATTGAACTAGATCAAGGCACAGGATACATGGGGTTTTGCTAAACCATTACCTGTGGGTCCAGCAATATTATTTTCACATCACGGAGAAGTTCTATACTGACAAAGAGTTGCTGATGTACATATGAGAATGAATAAGCAAACTGCTATACTCCTTTATATGCTGTAAAGGGTAGTCAGCTGTGTTGCAATCTTCTCTAAGGCCCTTGTGCATGAAAGAGTGCCTGCCTTCTCAGTGCCATGCATCCCACCATTAGCATTGGTACAGACAGAAATAAAAAAAAACTATATTTATTATTTTTATCTAAACAGCTCACTTTAGATAAAAACCTCACAAAACTTATATTTCTATATTTTATCACTTTTATATGTAGGTGTGAGTGTGGTCGACCAGATGTCAAAGCACTATACATTGAAAGAAGGGAGTCACAGGTGGCCTGTAGCTGAATTTTACAACCCACTAGACTTGGCCATATTTTGTAGCCACAGTATCCAATGAGAAAGTCGTTCATGTCACAGCATGCATTCAGGTCCTTCTTGCTATGGCTGAACAATGTAATTGCAGGTTGGAAGATTTTGTTATAGTAAAATTGTGAAAAAACATGTAAAGTTACACCATTTTGTGTGCAGGATCTGTTCAAAGAAATCATGAAAAATGTTATTAACTTTTGATGTCTTTTGTAGTCACCCAACCTTCCAGTTGCCATTTACAGGTGTTTACATTAAAATACACTGTGCAAAAATGAGAGTGTGGTTATAATTTTTTATTACTTTCTACAGAATAAGAAAGAAAGTTCCCACTTTTAAAGCTGATAACTGCATGCAAACAAAAGTTGTGTGACAAGAAATGTAAGAGATCAACCTTTTGATATCTTACTGTTAAGTAATCTACTTTTTGGGGGGGCAGAGCAGTAGGGACGCAATATCAGGATGCCAAGCTTACGGATCATTAACACCAGAATTGCCAAAGCCTACGGAAAAACTTGTAACTCCATCCCACATTAAATCCTTTCACACCTCTCCGTCTTTTTGTCTTGTAAATGTTTCGATAAGCAGCAAGCAGCCTGATATACCATCACCCCCACACAAAGTTTTCTCAGCTCAAGTCTGTTTACCTGCGTGTCAGTTGCTTAGAGTTGTACAGAATAAATACTATATCATTATTTGGAACACATGCATTTCATGTGTGTTTCGTGTGTACAACAATCTATGTAAACACATCGTTAAAACAGAAACTTTTTCCATGTTTTAGTAATAATTGACAAAATGTAGACATGAAAATTCTACAAAAAAATTCAGAAGCCACCTTTTGTAGTTTTAGTACTAAACAAATTTGTGGAACTTCTTGTATTAAAAGCAAATGACCTTTTTAAATGTTATTTCTTCATTTGATCTCAATTATACTTATGTGGAAAGCCAACAAAGCACCTTTCCTTCCATACAAATTCAGTAAGGCACATTATAGATTTATTATTGTCCTCTACTGGATATGTACTGCTATTAATTTAGTATTATTTAAAATGTTACAAATGATGATTTAAGAAAGTTAATTTTCTGGTTAGAAAGTCCCATGACCTAGTAAATTTTTATATGTATATAAAACATAAACAGATTCTTTGTTGCAAACTAAATCTATATTGTCCAGCAAATGCGCAAATAATAATCGAGTAATCATAAAAGACTGAATCCCAAATAGACTGACTGGGGAAAAGAGATTTGAGCTTTTATAGTTGCTGTGCAGGAAGTGGTGGGTCCATGTAGGGAGTGGCAGAAGTGAGGTCAGTAGGAGGGCATGGTCTGGACAGGAGGGCGGAAGTTGGTGCTGGTTTAAGTGGGTTTCCCTTCTGTGGATCTGTAGAAGAGGAAGAAGAGAGGTTGGTGCACTTTATCAACCCTTGAGCTGACATCTTATCCTCAGTTTGACTGCCTCCCATGTGCACGTGTGTGACAACAGATTAATCTGAAAGATTTTTCCTGTCTCCTCTTCTCTTACTGCAAACCTGCAGTGGATTTAAACCTAACAGACTCAGCAGCGCATAATTATGAAGCAATTCCTACTTTTCACGGTCCCTTTGAGACATATACTGGTAGAATATCACAACAACGGCAAGATGTGCACACCCAAGAAGACAGATAACCTTTCCAGGCAAGTTTTCAAGACCATGACATGACATTTTACCAAGCTAAACCCCATTCATCACTAGCTTTATCTCACTATCAATGTTCGAGACAAACTGGCTAAAAAGAAGAGCAGAATATTGCATCGGAGGGATATCATTCATCACCTGTAAGCCAGCTCAGTTACATCCCCATGAACATAACTGTCTGATGACTTGCACACAACAAAAAATTGAAGAATGAATGCATGTAGTAGGTAGAATGCCAACATAAGGAGGAGATAGAGCAACTTTGATGAAAGTTTAGCAATTGCAATGTCAGCTAGACCTGCATCACCAGGTGGGCTCCACCTCCCAAGCAAGATTCTTTTTACACTATACTGTAGTCAGAAAGGATCATGCTAAGAAGTACACTATATATGAACCACAAAGCAGAAGCTGAGGAGCACCACTTGGACGGGCTCCAATTCTCACACCTTCAGCATCATATACCAAGTGTTAACCAGCACTATGAGTGTAATAGTCTTCCCTGTGATGGACTGGTATCTCACTAACAGTTGTTTCCTGCCTGTACATATTGCTGATGAAATAGACACTTTCTCTATGCAGGCTTAAGACTAGATTAATCAGCTTTAGAAAATGGATAGACTCCTGACATGTCTAATGTCCTTACTGTCTTGAACCCTAATATTCATGGGACAATGACCATCTCTCTACCACCTTAGCTTAGAATAAGATGATTTGGAATGAATGGCAACAAAAATAACAAATAAATTAGTTGGTTTTTGAAATAACCCTTATTTGCACTAAAATAAATTTTGGATAAGAACGAACAACTCAAAATGCCAGTACAGTGTACCCACATTTGTATTTTTTATTTCCAGGATTGTAAAATTAAACTTAATTAAACAACAGGGCCAATTGGACCTGTCTTGTTTAAAATCTCTTATCTGGCTTCACAGAGGACTGATTTCTACTGTCCTGCCGATTAGTTATGGCCAACCAGTGACATCATTCTTCAGGAGTGACAGTAATTACTAATAAAAAATATATAATCTGTTTGATAGAGAGTTAACAGCTGAGAGTTTATGTGATTAAAAAGCAACAAGGATGTAGTTTGCTAGTACTAGAGTCATTTTCCCTGAAGATTTAACATTTAACGTGTACATCACAGTGTAGAGAATGGGAGCTTAAATAAGTAACTTTTTAAAATGAGTAAAATCTTTAGGTACTTTGGGAGCCCATTAAATGTGTCCAGAGACTTAGTGGTAAATAAAACTGAGTAAATGACAATAGCAATAAAAGAATGTAGTGTATTTGTTTAATTGTTGTTGAAGCCAGCCAATTAATTACTTTTTTTGCTTTTTCTAGATCCTTGCTTATTCAGTGTTGGACTTTTTATTCTTGTAAAACGGTATTAGACTCAATTGCTCCACTCAAGACACGCTGTAATAAGGGAAGACCTGCTCTCCGGCTAAATGAAACTACACGATCGCTGCGCCACACCTGTCGAACTGTGGAACAGTGTTGGAAAAAAGATGGTCTGATTGTTTCTAAATAGATTTTTAGGACTTCTATATACAAATTCCATTTTGCAGTTAAGAAATCTAAACATGATTTCTTCGCTGATTTAGTTTCCCATCATTCTAAGAATCCTAGGGTCTTATTTAATTCAATTAATGTGGCCATTCACCCTCATTCTGTGATGGGATTAAATAGCACTGTTCTTTCATGTGAGCAGTTTCTTTCATTCTTTGTCAGTAAAATTGATACAATCTGCTGTGGTATTGTTCCAACTGACTATGAACTTCCTACTGTTAATCATGGTATTGTATTTGAATCTTTTGATCTTGTCTCACTTTCACAGTTACAAAGTACTATTGACACCCTTAAACCTACTCTCAGTCCTCTTGAAATTGTACCACCACGCCTCTTAGTGGAAGCCTTTGATGTTTTGGGTCCACCTTTACTAGCCATTATCAATGATTCTATTAGTGCGGGGGTGGTGCCCTCATTTTTTAAACATGCTGCAGTGCGTCCCTGTCTAAAAAAGGCAGAATTAGATCGTGGAGTTTTAGCCAATTTTCGCCCGATTTCCCAATTGCCATTTCTGGCTAAAATATTAGAAATAATTATTTATTATCAATTGGTTGATCACCTTAACTCCAATAATTTATTTGAGATCTACCAGTCTGGCTTTAGGCGTTATCATGGTGTTGAGACGGCCCTCCTGAAAGTATTCAATGACATCTCTATTATTACTGACTCAGGTAGAGCTGTGGTCATTGTCCTCCTGGACCAGACTGCTGCCTTTGACACTATTGACCATGAGATAATGCTGTTGCGGCTTGAACATCTTGTTGGGCTTAAAGGGGCTGCTCTTAACTGGTTCAGGTCATATCTAACTGGCAGACACTTTTCAGTGACTTTAAATTCCTCTTTTTCGTCTACTGCTTCTCTTAAATGTAGTGTTCCTCAGGGATCCATTTTGGGTCCTATTTTATTCTTTATATACCTTCACCCTATTGGAGCTATTTTTAGGAAATTTAACATTTCTTTTCACTGCTATGCTGATGATACATAGGTTTATATTTCCATCTGCAACTCTGCAATAAATCAACTGCACATCTGTCTTTCTGAACTAAGATCCTGGATGGCTAATAATTTTGGGGTGGAGTGGTGGCTCTGAGGCTAAGGATCTGCGCTGGTATCCTGAAGGTTGCCGGTTCGAATCCCTGTCACTGCCAAAAGAGATCCTACTCTGCTGGGCCCTTGAGCAAGACCCTTAACCTGTAATTGCTCCAGGGGCGCTGTACAATGGCTGACCCTGCGCTCTGACCCCAAGGGGTATGCGAAAACTAACAAATTTCTAATACGAGAAATCGAATAAGATGAAAAAAATAAATAAAACGGAGGTGCTTATAGTGGGTCCATCAGCTAAAGCCCAAATTGGTCTTGGACTTCTCGGCTCTTTCTCTGTCTTTTGCAAACCTCAAGTCCGCAATCTAGGTGTTATCTTTGACAGTAACATCTCTTTTGAGAAACAAGTTAATTCTGTAGTCAAGAGTTGCTTTTTCCAGCTTTGTTTTTTAGGTAAGATCAAGCCTTTTTTATCTTCTAGGGATCTTGAGGAATCTACTCATGCTTTTATCTTTTCTCGCCTTGATTACTGCAGCTTGCTGTATTCTGGGATTAGCAAATCCCTGATACACAGGATAAAGTTGGTCCAGAATTCTGCCGCTCGCTTTCTGGTTGTGGCAAGAAAGTATGACTCTGTCTCTCCAATATTAGCTTCTTTACATGGGCTTGCTCCTGCCTATTCATCTTAATTATGTGTTTTATGCCAGCCATCCAGAGTGCTTAGATCTTCTGGTCAGTTGTCTCTCGTTGTCCCTCGTACCAAGTGTAAAACTAAGCGGGACAGGGCTTTTGCAGCTGCTGCTCCTCATTTCTATTCACTTGCATTCTGTGACCTTCAGTAATACTGATGGTTTCCTCATTGTGATTATGTAACATTACTTCTATTTATTATTTATTTTATTTATGTTCATTTACTTTTTTTTTTTTCTATTTATGTTATTCATGTTAATTGTATGTTTTTCTTTAATTGTATGTTTTTCTTTAAATCTACTATTGTACAGCACTTTGGCCACAGCATTCCGATGTTGTTTTAAATGTGCTATATAAATAAAGTTGACAATTGACATATCAGAACCCAAAAGTAATACTGAAAACTTGTACATTTCTCTACTTTTAGATTATTATTTTTGCCAGTTTAAAAACTTATTGGATGAACCTTATACAAATCTGTGTATGAAAGTAATACTGTGTATAAAGATATCATTAATATAACCTGGAATATGTGGTACCATAAAGATTCTGAAAAAGGCTGAAAACTGCTGCAGCTTTGGCCAATGTACTCCACAGTTCAAGGGACAAACAGTAAATTACAGATACTTCTGAGTCACAGACCTGATTTGCAATATATTTTTACATTTTTGTATAAAAAGAAATTGTGATAAATTTTTTTAAATAAATATTTTTTTTCTGTAAAATTGCAACTTACATGACATACTGTACCTTAATGATTGATATTGAAGATCAGTTTTTAGCATGGTTTCTGGAGCTACCTCAATTGTACATGTACTATACAGTATGCCTTATGTTATGTTAATCCTACTGGTCAAGAATTCTGCCCCTCTTAAGTTTTTTTTTTTTTTTTGTTATTATTGTTTTTTCCTGACCATGCCTATCATTTATAGCTACAGTTAAAAAATTGTAAAGATACATTGTTTGCAGAGCCTTGTGGAAAATTATTCTAATGGTTAGTGATAGAGGACTAAATAACTACCTGCAATTTGGATATCCTCCCACCAGGAATAAGATCATTTTAAACAGTGAGTACATGATTATTATAGTGCAAAACTAAGAACAGAAACTTTACTGCTCAGGTCACACTGGGTAAGCGTATAGTTTAGCTTCTTACCTAAACCAACTAGTTATTTAAAAATCTGAAAGTAAACCGATATTTTCTTCAGTCTGCCTCTCAATAAGATTATCACAAATGACTCAGAACAAATTTTTTAACCCATTACATTTTTTTTGAGATTCTGTAAACTTTTAATTTCTCCTTTGGGACAAACAAGGTACCATCTATTTATCTATCTATTGTCATGTATAAGTGTCTGTGGATCGCCCTCAGGGCTCCTCTATGGTATGTGATAGCACCTTGGTTTGAGAGGGTACGCTATCACTAATCATACCCTCTTCTATCCTTTCCACAGCAAAAGGAAGACACCAATGAGGGCACCTGACTCCGCCCCTTATGGTCTCCTACCTATAAGTTATGGGGTTGACGAAAGGAGGCATCACTCTGTGAATAAAGCATGGCATGGGACAGAGGTCCTGCATGACTGACCAGCTTTAAAAGATATGAAGCCCGATTTGACTACTTTTTGTTTAATTTTATTTTCACATTAGGTTCTTATATTTTGCTTTAATTTCTGTTAGAAGTAAACAGGAATGACCAGGTTGGCTCCCCAACATTTACTGTTTGGGACTGGTAATTCCTCACTCCACTACACTGTGTGTCTCAGATTTGTTTGCAAGCATATGGTTCGAAAGACATTTATCACACTTTCAAGGGCATGACTATCTGGACCCAGCAGGAACACAGGTTGTCATAGTAACTCCTGGGCATCCTAGAATATGTTTTGTTTGTTGTCATGTCTGCTTATTGTTAATTATTACAAACTTTATTTTGGTACAGCTATGCAGATGCTGTTGTATTTTGCATGAGGGCTGCAATTTTGTGTTTTTATTGTTTACTATTGCAATGCTTGCTGTCACTCATGTGACAAGGTAGTTACCTTATGTGTTATGTCATCATATTCCACCTATATAAGATGGCTGCACACACCTTCTAGCATCCTAGCTCTGGATCCCTTTAGCTTATTCTCATATTTTCTATTATCTTAGTGGAAGCTAAAAGGTGCTTCTGACAGGAAGCTAGCTTTAGAACCTGTTACTTGCTTCTGTAACTTCAGTGTTAGTTTGATTTGGTTTTGATAATAATTCTTGTTTGGCTCATTTGATTCTCAGACCTTTCAGTATTTTCATCTCCCAGTTGCGTCAACATTTTCCATCCATCAGAGCACTTCCTTTCTCTAAGTAAGATTCTAATACAGATAAAGGATTTGGAAAATGCTCATGGAGATAGCAAGTGTATCTGTTTTTTTTTTCTTGAGTGCTGAAGGCACGACTTTGATGACGATGAGTAAACATTAGCAAGTTCTGCCTATTTCAAAAGCAACTGCCTCACTGCAGCTATTCTTCAAAAGTATCTGTGAGCAGTTGTAAGGAATCTGTTATGACCCTAAAAAGGAGAAACAGCAGCCTTCCAGCTTATTTTAACTACAACCCATTCCTTATTAAATAGAGTTATCCCATCTGGGACCCCAAAACATTTTTTGTCTTTGTTTTTCTTGTGTTTTCTAACAACATAAAGTTAATTTTTGTTGTAAAGAACAGCTATTATTGGTTATCTCGGGTGTAAATACAATTTTAGAGACAGTGAAACATAACAACATAAAAGGAAGCTGTCAAGCCTCCTCCAGTTGAGTCAGAGTCAGGAAGCAGAAGGCAAATCTCACCTGGTGGAGAAAAAGGAGTATTGTCAAATGAATATTGGGGTGTGGACTATAAAAAGGTATTTATGGAATAAAAAAAATGTTTATTTTGCACCTGGGGCTGTCTTGGTGTTGTTGTGTCTGGGGTTTGGAGGATCCGTGGCATCCCCTGATGAGCACAACTGGTGTAGTCAACAGGATTGCCTGGCTTTCTTGTTTGGTGTGGAACTGCAAAATAAATGTGTGGGGCAAAGACCCCTCAGACACAACTACTTACAAAAACAAAAAGTGACTGATTCCATGAAACAATGGGAAATAAATACGTGAAAAAAATGAGAAATCTTCAAGGACCAGGTCTCCTGGTGACATCACTCAGCTATGGAACTATCTGGTGGGGTGTGAAGACGACAGGATTGTGAGTCAGGCCACTGAATGGCACTCAGGTTGAGGATGAAAAAGCTGTCTGGACAAGTACACACAACATGACCTTAACACTAGAATCACTGAAGCCTACGAAAATAGTTGTAATGCTGGGCCACCTTAAATTCATTTGCACCTCCTCATCAGCGTCTTTGTTTTGCAAATGTGTCAATCAGCACTGGCAGCAGGCAGCCTGCTCACTCATCCCCCCACCGAGGCAGCTGAAGTCAACTCAGACGCTGAAGTCTCTTTATCTGGCAGTGAGGTGTTTGTAATTGTATAGGTTGAATAATATATCATTATTTGAGATACATACATTTCATGTGTGCTCCGTGTCTACAATGATCTGAGTAAATGTAGGATGACAGGAAATGTGAGCCAAGAAATGTTGAACACTTACTGTACCTAAAACAGAAAATTTTTCATCTTACTGTAATAATGACTAAATGCCAACGTGAAGTGTACAATGTGTGAAGACTGAAGCTCGAATATCAAATAAACACTTTCACAAAAGGTATAACAAAACAAGTGCGCTTTTATTCAAGAATATACCCAAGCAAAAAAAGGTTGCTCTCAAGGTGTAAAAACCTAAGTCCAAATACCAGCCAAAATATCAGTTTGGCTGGTATAGAGGTAAGAACTGCTGCCTTTTAATTAATTAATCTGGGTTATTCCCATTTTGAGTAGTGAGCTGGTGTTATTTTTACTATTACTATTATATAATAAAAACATATATTTGATTTCAGTCTGTTATCCCAGAGAAAAAAGGGGAGCCAAGCTGAAGTGGCTGGCTTGCCAAAAAGTTATGCAAATGAGCAAGGAAAGTCATATGACTGGAAGCCTCCCACTTTCCCAGTCAAGGAAATCGAGGCAGAGAGTGTGAGTTCAAGGAGAGAAAAGCTGAACCCCATATTAGAAAGGATAGGCTACACTTCCCACTTTTTTTTTAGAAAGAAACCCCAGAAGTACACATTACTGAATGGAAGATATTTTGACTGTCAGAATCCAGGCCATTACTGGAGACAGTGTCCATTATGATGGTGCAGGAGAACCCCAGGTCCTGCTATTCCACCCCATCATTTGAATGCCAGAGACTGTAATGACTGCTTAACAACTGATGCAATATCTAATTATGGATTTGTCTGTCCTTACAGGGAGCAGTTGTACAAACCCTGATGCCCACAGACATGTGTGGATCAGACTCTGCCCCTCATGAGACTGGCCGCTGCACCCCACAAGGCTCAGCTGAGGGAGGGACTATGTAAGTGCTATGTTGGATCCCTGCCTAGCTGGGAAGCCATAACACAAAGACGGCATGAGAAGAAGTATACCCAACCAGGATGGGGCTGGATTATTATCCTAGTCAAGGGGAAAGTCTAGTGGATGGACTTGGTGAGGTTGTTTATCAAGAGTTCTTGATAAGAGTTTTTAAGTTTCCTCCCCCATTATGATAGATTGCAGTGTTCCACTGGAGTGGACCCAGTATGGAGAGCCAAGGGATCCATGTGGTTCTTATTCCTGTTGGGGTCCTCAAGTGCCACCAGAAGGTGTAGCAGGGAGAAGGACTCTGTGTTTTAGGGGGCTTCTGCTTTACCTGGAAGTTCTTCCATCGGACAATGCTCTAGCATCAGAAGTACTCCCCGGTCCAACTTAATAGAAAGCTGTGCAGTCTCTTCCAGTTGAGTTAGAGTCAGGAGGCAGATGCCAAAGCTCACCTGGAGGAGGATAGGTAGTATTGTGAACTGGATATTGTGGTGTGGACTGTAAAAAGGTATTTGTGGAATAAAAAATGTTTATTTTGCCCCTGGGACTGTCTTGGTGTGGTTGTGTCTGGGGTTTGGGGGCTCTGTGGCGCACCCTGGTGAGCACAATTGTTAGTAGTAGTATTGTTGAATAATAATTGCTTTTAAAGAATTTTAGGTCAAAACTTTGGAGTTAACCTTAATGAAAAGTTTGAAAAATACAATGTAATTATTGTAAAGTTAGTGGTTTAAAAAGGTAACAACATGGGGTAGAAAGTTCACATTTTAAGTAAGGTGCATCCACTATATACTGTAGCTTGAATTTTTTTTTTCTCATCTACTGAAAATCTAAAAAATAAATAAACTTTAAGAAGACAGTTTATTTCAGAGAAGCCACCCTCGGTGCACAGCATACTCCAAATGCCATTTGACGTGTTGATCTGGTGTTTGCACATGTTGGATATTACTCTCTATGGAGTCACTAATATTACCTCCACAGCAGCTGGTGTTAATTGGCTAGCTTTAACTTGTTTAGCTTCTTACATCTGATGGGATCATACTTCAAGAGGCAGGCCACTCACATGATTCACTCTTCCTCTCCATGCAGTTCTGCATTTAGAGTGTTAGTCATCAGAGAACCCATACAGTAACTAAAACTGTTAATGACTCATTTATAATTGGTGGTTCAAAAATATGCTTCAAATAATTTCACTCTAAAAACATTTTATTTTAAGGTTTTTAATGTACAGCACCACTCCTCCTTTCTCAAAGTTCACTTGCACACACAGGATTCTTGTAAATGTCAATACTATGCTTTGTTTTTGGTAATGGAGGGTTTTAAATTGTTACAGAAAGTTTTCATAGATCATGAAAAGCAGGGAATGCTATAGACACATTTAGATGTTATTTTTTTCCTTTTTTATGTATTTCTTTATTTAATCTGAGCATAGCTTTAAACTACAGGACAGATTGAAGATATTTGCACAACAGTAACTCAATCTTAAATAAGTACTGAACTATACAGTTTTCTTTATTTGCGGATTGTAATGCAATGAGTCAAATTATGAAAAGCAGAGAATGCTGCAGATGCATATGTCATATTTGTGTTTTCCTTTTTATGTATTTCTTTATTAAATGTGACCTTAGCATATGGAAGTTGTTGTTTTAATTTTTTTTCTATTTCTTTATTAAATGTGAGCTTGGCATTAAAAACTTCAGGATAGATTTACGCAGTAATTAAGATACTGGCACAACAGTAACCTCACTTTAAATAAGTACTGAACTATACAATTTTATTTTCATGGGGATTTAAATAAATCATATAGCACATACATTGTATATTAGCAAAGACACATCAAAACCAGACAATTCTCATATCAGCTTCTCCTATCAGTTGATGTCATTCATGAAAATGCTTCACTTAAACATTCTTAGAACTTCTGAAGATAGTCTACAAGATGATTCCAAACCAATGATTTTCCACTAAAGGACTGCATATTCTGTTGAGTATTAATATGTTCTTAAACATAATCATTTAACAAATTAGAGTATTTTATAATTTTCTTTTGTAGAAAATACTATCAAGAAGTCTGTAGAAGACAACATACAATATAAAAATAATTAAACAACACATATATTATTTAGTACAGCATTATTTGTAAATAGAGGGAATTTGAATCCAGCCTTTATATGCAATAAGTGCTATTTAGAAATGGATTCTGATATATGTCTTGTCTGGCTTATAAAACTTAACATATATACTCTCTGGCCACTTTGTTAGGTACACCTGTTCAACTGCATGTTAACGCAAAAATCTAATCAGCCAATCACAAGCCAGCAACACAATGCATTTAGGCAAGTAGACATTTTGTCAAGATGACCTGCTGAAGTTCAAACCAAGCAACAGAATGAGGAAGAAAGGTGACTTAAGTGACTTTGAATGTGGCATGGTTGTTGGTGCCAGATGGGCTGGTCTGAGTATTTCAGAAACTGCTGATCTACTGGGATTTTCATGCACAACCATCTCTGGGGTTTGCAGAGAATGGTCGAAAAGGGAAAATATCCAGTGAGCATCAGTTATCTGGGTGAAAATGCCTTGTTGATGCAAGCGGTCAGAGGTGAATGGCCAGACTGGTTTGAGCTGATAGAAAGGCAACAATAACTCAAATAACCGCTTGTTACAACTGAGGTATGCTCAAGAGCATCACCGAATGCATAACACGTCAAACCTTGAAGCAGATGGACTACAGCCGCAGGAGACCACACTGGATGCCATTCCTGTCAGCTAAAGACAGGCAACTGAGACTACAGTTCTCACAGGTTCACCGAAATTGGACAACAGAAGATTGGAAAAACATTGTCTGGTCTGTTGATTCTCATTTTCAGCTCTGACATTAGGATGGTAGAGTCAGAATTTGGCATCAACAACATGAAAGTATGGATCCATCCTACCTTGTATCAATGGTTCAGGCTGGTGGCAGAGGTGTAACGATGTGGGGGATATTTTTTAGTACACTTTGGGCCCCTCATTACCTACTAAGCATCGTTTAAACGTAACAGCCTACCTGAGTATTGTTGTTGACCATGTCCATCCCTTTATGACCGCAGTGTACACATCTTCTGATGACTACTTCCTCCAGGATAACACGCCATGTCACAAAGCTCAAATTATCTCAAACTGGAGTCTTGAAATAACAATGAGTTCACTGTACTCAAATTGCCTCTACAGTCAAAAAATGAGCACCTTTGGGAAGTGGTGGAATGGGAGATTTGCATCATGAATGTGTAGATGACAAATCTGCAGCAACTGCATGATGCATATCAATATGGATCAAAGTCCATGAGAAATGTTTTTAGTGCCTTGGTGAATCTATGCCATGGAGAATTACAGCAGTTTTGTAGCCAAAAGTGGCTCCAACCCGCTACTAGTAAGGTGTACTTAATAAAGTGGTCGGTGAGTGCATATTCCTTAGAAATTTTAGTTCATGAAGACTCAATAGCTTTAAGTAGCTACCGAAGATTTTTCAGGCACACATTCTTTAGAACATTACATTAGAACAATCTAGATGAAAACAGGCCATTCAGCCCAACAAAGCTCAACAGTCCTATACACTTAATTCTTCTAAAAAAACATCCAGTCTAGTTTTGAAAGTCCCCAAAGACTTACTGTCTACCACGCTACTTGTCCCTACATCTGACCCCTGTGGAACACCACTCTTAACATCAGCCAATTCTGATGAGGTTTCTTGCGCCATCACCCTCTGCTTCCTGTGTCTGAGCCATTTCTGCACCCATCTACAAATATCACCCTGAACGTCTTTTAGTTTGATGCCCAACCTCTCATGTGGTGGCTTATCAAATGCTTTATGAAATTCAAGATAAATAATATCACATGCTCCACCTTGATCTTTGACATAGAATTCCAGCATGTTAGGAAAACATCATCTCCCTCTTCTGAACCCATGCTGACTGTTCAGAAAAAACTCCTGTACTTGCCATGTGTTGCTCAATTTTATCCTTAATAATTCCTTCCATTAATTTTCCTGTGATTCTTACCTGGCCTATAGTCTGCCTGGTCACCCTTTTTATATAACAGGGTAATATTTGTCATTTTCCAGTCCTTCAGAATCTCCCCAGAGTGCAGCGACTTTGTAAAAATATGTGTCAAGGGTTTTATATATGTACTTGTTAAACTCCAGGTAAATATTTTCTGGTCCTGGTGATTTGTTTGATTCCAGCCTATTTAATCTGAGCAGTACTTTTCCCTCTACAATTTCTAAATGATTCAGAACCTCCTTAGTAGTCCCATTTACCTCTATTTCACTGTCTGTATCGTTTAATTTCCCTTTACAATGCACTTCACCCCCTCCTTGACTATTCTTTTACTACTAAAACACGAAAGAATCTCTAAGGGCCATCTTTCACCTTATCTGCTCTGTTCCTCTTCAACTGTGTTTTAGCTTCCCTAATATCCTTCTTAATGGTTGCCCTTATGTTCTCATTTTCCCTATGATTCACTTTGCAGTTATTAGTCTTATACACCTGATAAGGCCATTTTTTCCTTTGCAGTTTCTTTTTCAACCCTTTATTAACCCAATGCGGAGTTTTTTTATTTTCCTATTAATTCCAAATTTAGGTATGTACCTGTTCTGCATTACATGTAAAACATTTTTAAACCTGTTTCACTGCTCCTTGACTGTCTCTACACTTAAAAGCTTATCCCAGTGTATCCTCCTTAGACTTTGCTGCATCTGCTGAAAATTTGCCCTAACAATCTTGAAATTAACAGTTTTAGTCTTTGCATCCTCACTCATACAAAACGCTGCCAATTGTATTATATTATGGTCACTTACAGTTACAGTTTACAGTTTATTTTTTGTATAGCCCAAAATCACACAGGAAGTGCCGCAATGGGCTTTAACAGGCCCTGCCTCTTGACAGCCCCCCAGCCTTGACTCTCTAAGAAGACAAGGAAAAACTCCCAAAAAAACCTAGTAGGGAAAAATGGAAGAAACCTTGGGAAAGGCAGTTCAAAGAGAGACCCCTTTCCAGGTAGATTGGGCGTGCAGTGGGTGTCAAAAGAAGGGGGTCAATACAATACAGTACAGTACACAGAACAATTTCTCAATATAGTAAGAAATAAAAAAAAAAAAATATATATATAAATTTTAGAAGTACAGAGCAGAATTTAACAGTAGATGATATATCCCATAATAAGATTTGTATTTGTATAGAGTCCTGGAGACCTCATCCTTCAAGCTGCCTCCCCCATTTGGCCATTCCACAGCTGAAACAGTGCTGGGCCAGCCAATCCGATGAAAGGACCCCTCTCTCCCACGATTCCTGCGATCCTCCATCTGGGATGACTTTTCCTTAGGCAGGCAAAACAACTTGGCAGGTGGGCCATGGCACCAAGTGCCACACTTGACCCTAGTGGTTCAATTACCTCTACACCCTCAATTTTAATACTGATTATTACAAAAAACTAAATCCAGAAAGGCTTCACTCTGTGTTGGTGCTTTAACATACTTTAGTATTGCATTCTTATAGTAAATATATTTTCTTTACCTCATCCAAACACGCACTATTGGACTAAGATCTATGGACTGTGCATGGGATCCGCACAAAATGTCACCATCACATTCATGGAACCAGACTGAGATGCTTCATATTTTATGATATGGCACATTATCCAGCTCAAGTTATCCAAAGGGTGGACTGTGGCCATAAAGAGTTGCTCATGGTCAGCAAGAATGGATTGGATATTCATGTATTTCAATGATGCTGACTTGGTATAATAAACCCACTGGCTGATAGTGTACAAAATTACATGTACAAAAAAGTAAACCAGGAAACATAATGATGTGAACATATAATTTGAAAACACAGAATATGTTTTTCTGATTTACGAGCAGTGTAATATATAAAGGATTAAAAACAATAAAAATTATGTTTGGAGCAAAAGAATATAAAAGCAAGATCAAACATTTTCTGATAAAAACACAGATTGATTAAAAATAGTGCAACAAAAAGAAATTACAATGATAATGACAAATACACACAGTTATATCAAATTTGATAACTCATGGCATGAATTAAACCCTTCTTTACTGCAGCCATGTGAAGTAACAGTTAAAAAAGTCTTTTGTAAGAAAGAATGTGTATTTCCTGTCTAATCTGCAAGAGGCACTCAGGGTTTACTCTCTGATGTTACATATCACGATTTATTTGTCACTTTTCATGTTACCAATAGCAGTTAAAAAATCTCTTTGCTTACATTTATTTTTGTCCTTGACAATGGATCTTTTCAGTGTGAAATGCTTCCTGTTACTAGATGAAGACAACTCCATCATCCTTGCACCATCTGATAGATTGCTACTCACTTGCTATCCATCATTAATTTAAAAAAATGTATTTAAGATAGCTGATTATAATCACTTATTATTCTTTAGGAGTGAATATACAGAGAGTGATCAGATTTTTACTGGAAGAAGAGCTAGGAAATGGATGCCCTATATTAGCACACATTTTATTATACTGTATATAAACTCTATTAAACAGCATAGAAAAAAATATAAAATAAATGTGACTTACAGGGTAAATTGATGGTTAAACCTGAAATTTAAATAAAAAACAATCAAGGTTTCAGGAATTTAGTACAGCATTTAAGAGGAGGATGGTAATGAGAATTGGAGAATGCTAAATACCTAATAATAATAATGTCAGTGTTGTTTTACATAGCTGCAGTCATACTATGAATGCATAGATTAATAAGTGGGATTGTGAGTTTTTTTTATGTTTATGGGGTTGTTAATATAAAAGAACAGCTAGAAAAACAGACAAACATATATACTGCATCTAAAAGGTTACCATTAAACAAGAAAGAGAAGGTGACAAATATGACAAAATATGTGATAGGAGCCAAATTGAGTAGGATTTATCTCCAAGAGATAAACCAAGTGCTTTTATAAAAAAGCATCTGATAGGTGTCATATGATTACATATAAAGTAATACTTTTCTCTGGTAGTATGACTAGAAGATTAAAAATACATAATTCTACCAACAGCAGGTGTGGGGGAAAAAATAAAAGATGCTGAAACGTTAATTCCAAAGACTTTTTTCATGATTTAAAGGATTTTGGTCATGCAGAATTTATTTTTGTAATAATTATGAGTCTGTTTGTTTATTTTTTATATTGAAGATGCTGTCATTTTGTTATATCCACTGTCATTGTTTTTAATGACATCCTGCTAGTGCAACAAAAAGAAATTACAATGATAATGACAAATACATACAGTTATATCATAATTTGATAATAATAATAATAATACATTTTATTTATATAGCGCCTTTCCCATGCTCAAGGCACTTACAGAATATAATAAAGAACGGCAGCGTATACAGTATATAGCATTGTACAAACCAGATAAATAAATAAAGAAGATTAAGACAGTGAATTCTGAAAAAAAGAAACAGACAACGTAATTGATGGTCTAGCACACACACATACAGGTTACATTAGCATCTTGACAGAGAAGTAAACTGAGAGAAGGGTAATAAAGTCAAGTAGAGCTAAAAGCCTTCCTGAACAGATGAGTTTTGAGTTGTTTTTTAAAAGAATTCATGGAGTCAGCTGACCTGATTAATTTTGGCAGGTCATTCCAGAGTCTGGGCGCTATACAGCTGAAGGCCTTGTCACCCATGGAGTGTAGATTAGTGACGGGCACAACAAGATTACCAGAATCAGAGGACCTTAGTGGGCGGGCAGGCACATAGTGATGGAGAAGGTCACTGATGTAGTTTGGCACGAGATTATTTAAGGCTTTGTAAGTTATTAGTAGGATTTTATATTCGATTCTGTAAGACACAGGGAGCCAGTGGAGACAGAGCAGGATGGGTGTGATGTGCTCGCTGCTGCTGGTTCAAGTAAGGACTCTTGCAGCTGAGTTTTGAATAAGCTGGAGCTGTGATATAAGATTAGAAGGGGCACCTGCCAGTAGGGAATTACAATAATCGATGCGGGATGTGATAAAAGCATGGACAAGTTTCTCAGCGTTAAAAAAGGAGAGGAAGGAGCGAACACGGGATATGTTACGGAGGTGAAAGTAAGAAAGTTTCTTAATGTGATTTATGTGGGTGGAATAAGAGAGGGAGGAATCAAAAATGACACCAAGATTTTTTACAGTAGAGGCAGGTCTGATGAGATCACTGCCAAGATAGACTGGGAAGGAGCTCATTTTATTTAGTTGCATTTTAGTCCCAATTTGCAGGAGTTCAGTTTTATTGCAATTTAATTTTAAAGAGTTCTGCTCCATCCAGGTTTTAATTTCACTAAGGCAGGTTGTGAGCTGAGAAAGCTCTGATGAAGTTCCACTTTAACATTGAAATAGAGTTGAATATCATCTGCATAAAAATGATTACCCAGTCCATAGCTACGGATAATATGGCCAAGGGGAAGCATGTAAATACAGAAAAGCAGAGCACCGAGGACAGAGCCTTGAGGGACTCCTTGTGTGACTGGCACTGAGCTGGATCTGCTCTTGCCAAGACTAACAAACTCTTGTCTATCAGTCAGATAGGACTTGAACCACTGGAGGGCAGTGCCAGAGATACCCAGCATGTTCTCCATTCTGGACAGTAGGATGTCATGTCTGACAGTGTCAAATGCTGCACTGAGGTCTAACAGAATTAATATGCTGGTTTGTCCAGAGTCTGCTGCCATAAGCAAATCATTGGTTACCCGTAGCAGAGCAGTTTCACAGCTGTGCCGCGCCCTGAAACCAGACTGAAAGGGTTCCATCAAATTATTAGAGGTTAGGTAATTGGTGAGTTGAGAAGCTACAACACGCTCAAGAACTTTTGACAGGAAAGGTAAGTGGGAAATAGGCCGGAAATTGTTAAGATTGTCAGCATCAACACCAGACTTTTTTAACATTGATAACTCATGGCATGAATTAAACCCTTCTTTACTGCAGCCATGTGAAGTAACAGTTAAAACATCTTGTGATGGCCTGAAATTGTGATGTGTGACGATTATCACCATGATGGTATTTAATATGGTGTTTCATAGTTTTAGTATTCAAATCTGTAAATTGTATCATTGTGTCAGCACTACACATCAGTTAAATTGGGTTGAATTAAAAAAATGCACAAATAATACTTTTTTCTAAGCGAAGATGAAACCACTGATTTAGCAATAATATAGTTCATTTGATTATTTTTACTTCACAATTTCAACAAGTTTTTAGCCAATGATGCAATATCATGACATTAAGCCCAAGGGACCCCCATTATTATTCTGAATTTCAAATTCCTTAAGTTGAAAACTGTATACACAAATGAGCCACTGCTGCTTTTAATGGTTGTTATAGGTAAGGTGCATTGTATAAAACATATAAATGTACCCTAAATTGTAATGCTATAAATGTACCTTTCTTCTTCCTCTCTACCTTTTCCCAGTTCTACTGTATGTGGGGTTGATGTGCTTGATCAGCCTTCTCCAAACAGCTTGGTCCTGTACCACCTCACCAGTCAAGTCCTTTTGTTTCAGATTTTCTTTTACTTCATCCACCTTCGCTTTGGCCTCCCTCGCTTTCTCTTCCCCTGTACTTCCATTCACATCACTTTTTTGCCAACATATTCATGGTTTGTCTTCATCACATGTCCAAACCATTTCAACCTACTTCCTGTATTTTCTTAGATATTTTTTTCCAGTTTTGTTGTACCTCTGATTGTCTCATTTCTTATTCTGTCATTTTTGTCACTCCACACATCCATCTTAACATTCTCATTTCTGCAAATATAACTTCTTCACCTGCGCTTGATTTACTGCCTTTGTCTCAGTCTTACCTTTAACTCAAGCAATACTCCTGATACCTTCTTCCAATTGTTCCATCCACACTACATTCTGTGGATTATCTCTGCATCTAGTTTTACATTTTGGACTACCACTTGTCCTAGATATCATTCAGTTTGGTGCCGCTGTGAGTGGCAGCCTTTCCAGCAGCTCCGTGTACGACTTTATTTTTCTACCTTTTTCTCTATCTCACTGATCATTCCTACAACTTTTTCTTCTACTGATACCAGCATAGGAGAGAGTTTCCCCCTACTCACAATTACAGCAGCCCAGGTAAGCAGAGAGCTGAGGAGACTTCATGCCAGCAAAGCAGTGGGTCCAGATGGAGTATCGCTACGACTGCTGAAGGCCTGTGCGTTGGAGCTGGGGAGTCTTATATAGCGTATCTTCAACCTGAGCCTGGAACAGAGGAGAGTCCTGAGACTTTGGAAAACATATTGCATCACCCCAGTCCCAAAGGTTTCATGTCCTGGTGAGCTGAATGACTTCAGGCCTGTCGCCCTAATGTCACATGTGATGAAGACCATGGAGCGGCTGCTGCTTTACCACCTGAGGCCACAGGTCCGCCACACCCTCGACCCTCTGCAGTTTGCATACCAGGAGAAGGTGGGAGTGGAGGATGCCATCATCTATATGCTACATCAATCCCTCTCCAACTTGGACAGAGGCAGTGGTGCAGTAAGAATTATGTTTCTGGACTTCTCTAGCGCCTTCAAAACCATCCAACCTCTGCTTCTCAGGGACAAGCTGACAGAGATGGTAGTAGATTTATACCTGGTAGCATGGATCATGGACTATCTTACAGACAGACCTCAGTATGCGCGTCTCAGGAACTGCAGCTCTGACATTGTGGTCAGAAGCACAGGAGCGCCACAGGGGACTGTACTTTCTCCGGCCCTGTTCAGCCTATATACATCGGACTTCCCATACAACTTGGACTTCTGCCACATGCAAAAGTTCGCTGACGACACTGCTAACGTGGGCTGCACCAGGAGTGGGCAGGAGGAGGAGTATAGGAACCTCATCAAGGACTTTGTTAAATGGTGTGACTCAAACCACCTACAACTGAACACCAGTAAAACCAAGGAGCTGGTGGTGGTTTTTAGGAGGCCCAGGCCCCTCATGGACCCCGTGATCATCAGAGGTGACTGTATGCAGAAGGTGCAGACCTATAAATACCTGGGAGTGCAGCTGGATGATAAATTGGACTGAACTGCCAATACTGATGCTCTGTTCAAGAAAGGACAGAGCCGAATATACTTTCTTAGAAGGCTGGTGTCCTTCAACATCTGCAATAAGATGCTGCAGATGTTCTATCAGACGGTTGTGGCGAGTGCCCTCTTCTACGCGGTGGTGTGCTGGGGAGGCAGCATAAAGAAGAGGGACGCCTCACACCTGGACAAACTGGTGAGGAAGGCAGGCTCTATTGTAGGCACAGAGCTGGACAGTTTGACATCTGTGGCAGAGAGACAGGCGCTGAGCAGGCTCCTGTCAATCATGGAGAATCTACTGCATCCACTGACAGACTGAGGAGATCATTCCTCCCCCACACTATGCGACTCTTCAATTCCACCCTAGGGGGTAAACGTTAACATTATACAAAGTTACTGTCTGTTATACCTGCATTTTTATCACTCTTTAATTTAATATTGTTTTTTATCAGTATGCTGCTGCTGGAGTATGTGAATTTCCCCTTGGGGATTAATAAAGTATCTATCTATCCATCCACTCTTTTCATTAGCTCTCCCTGCAGGCTATTTATCTCCACTCCTCTACCTTCCAAAGCCCTTCTCTATTCTTATAACTTCCTCTCCACTTCCTATTTTCTGATGCTACACAGCAGAATGTCATCAGCAAAAAGCATGGACCAGGGTCTTTTATGCCATGATTCAACACGTTGATAACCAGGTCATAGAGGTAAGAACTTAAAGAAGATCCCTGGTGTAGACTTACTGTAACTGGGATATTGCCTGTTACCCCAACACTGCTTTTAACCTGATTCCTCGCTCCCTCATACATATCCTGGACAATCCTCACATACTTCTCTGGTACTCCTCTCTCTCTCTCTCTCATGTACCTTAAGACTTCTTGAGGTGGAATTTTATCATAAGCCTTCTCCAAATCAATAAACACTATATGCAAATCTGTCTGTTTCTCTCAATATTCCACTATGAGCTGTCACACTGTAAAGACTGTATTAGTGCTTCCCTCCCTGGCATAAAACCAATCTGCTCTTCCCCTAAAGTGGTCTCATCCCTAAGCCTTCTCTCTATAACCCTTTCCCAAATTTTCATTGTGTGTGACATTAACTTTATCACTCTATAGCTTCTACAATCTTGATTATCACCCTTCTCCTGGAGGGTGTGTGCCGGAATCACACTGCAACCTGGAAAGAGGCGGGGTCAGCAAACCTTTAACCCAAGCCTTTACCAGCCCTGCTTGAAGCGGCATAGGGAATGCGCAGGTGCAGTATATCCTGGCTGGCAGACGGGGATGAACAAAACCCAAACCTCCAACCAATATAATTAATGATCTCTGGAGAGTACAGGAGTTGGAGAGAGTGCTTCAGCCCATACGTGATTTGCTACAGAGTTTACAACCCTTGAAGAAGGCGATCGACGGGCTGGAGCAGACAGCTGAAGCACCTCCGAAAGCGGCGCATGAGTGGCTGAGGCAGTATGGCGCAGGACTCTCCAAATGGCAGGATGCAACGGCACAGGTAAGTGATGCCTGTACCATATAAAAAAGAGGGACGCAGAGGAAAATGGCCCTGTAATTAATTAGTACCAGGTGCTAAGTAGCCTCAAGCCTTACAAGGGATAAAGGGGTGATGACCAATTGTGCAGTAGGGGCTAAAACAGCAGAGGTAAGTAAAAGGAGCCAGGTTGTTGATGCCAGTACTCAGAGCGCCCTGCCTCATATACCAACAACGATCGCTCTTAAAACAAAGGAGTGCAGACAGAGCCGGGTCTCTCTTATTACCACAGGGAGACCCAGACTGTCAATGCAACCAAAAATAGAAGGAGGACTCAGAAAAGAAGAACCGGGTCTCCGCACAGTGCAGCACATGAGCCAGAGAGCTTGCATGTGATGGAAGACTGGCCTCTACACAAGGGTGGAGGGCTGAGCCACTCTCGAATGGGCATGAGTCGAGGTTGTGTTTTCTACATTGTTTCCATGCCCGCGGGAAGCAGATACGAGGAGGGGAGAAATGGTGCTGTGAATGTAATGGTCTGGGACATGTGTGGAGGAGCTGTCCCAAGAGAAGCCCAAGTCAGACGGTAGTGTTGGTGCAACACTCCCCTGTGTTCTTGTCATTTTGTTTCAGGACAGACCCAAGGACGGGACTATTTGGACTCCTCGTCCTGGAGAAAGGTAGGCCTCGTGGGACAGGATGCCTCATGGAGCTCGTCTGAGGGAGGTGTACTATGATGGATGGCCAGGAGCGTTACCCGGCCAGGACACCAGCTGGGTGGAAGGACCGAGGGAGAGACCGTTTTAAGGAGATTACCTCCTCCAAGACACTAGAGGGCAACCCCCCTGGGTTGCTACAGCACCATGGATCCCCACAGGGCATGTCGGGACTTGTAGTTTGGAACAGCAGTACGCCCCCTGGTGGACCACACAATTGACAGTTCTTTGTATATACAGTGCATCCGGAAAGTATTCACAGCGCATCACTTTTTCCACATTTTATTATGTTACAACCTTATTCCAAAATTGATTACATTCATTTTTTTCCTCAGAATTCTACACACAACATCCCATAATGACAACATGAAAAAAGTTTACTTGAGGTTTTTGCAAATTTATTAAAAATAAAAAAAACTAAGAAATCACATGTACATAAGTATTCACAGCCTTTGCTCAATACTTTGTCAATGCACCTTTGGCAGCAATTACAGCCTCAAGTCTTTTTGAATATGATGCCACAAGCTTGGCACACCTATCCTTGGCCAGTTTCGCCCATTCCTCTTTGCAGCACCTCTCAAGCTCCATCAGGTTGGATGGGAAGCGTCGGTGCACAGCCATTTTAAGATCTCTCCAGAGATGTTCAATCGGATTCAAGCCTGGGCTCTGGCTAGGCCACTCAAGGACATTCACGGAGTTGTCCTGAAGCCACTCCTTTGATATATGCTGAAAGATGAACCGTCGCCCCAGTCTGAGGTCAAGAGCGCTCTGGAGCAGGTTTTCATCCAGGATGTCTCTGTACATTGCTGCAGTCATCTTTCCCTTTATCCTGACTAGTCTCCCAGTTGCTGCCGCTGAAAAACATCCCCACAGCATGATGCTGCCACCACCATGCTTCACTGTAGGGATGGTATTGGCCTGGTGATGAGCGGTGCCTGGTTTCCTCCAAATGTGACGCCTGTCATTCACACCAAAGAGTTCAATCTTTGTCTCATCAGACCAGATAATTTTCTTTCTCATGGTCTGAGAGTCCTTCAGGTGCATTTTGGCAAACTCCAGGCGGGCTGCCATGTGCCTTTTACTAAGGAGTGGCTTCCGTCTGGCCACTCTACCATACAGGCCTGATTGGTGGATTGCTGCAGAGATGGTTGTCCTTCTGGAAGGTTCTCCTCTCTCCACAGAGGACCTCTGGAGCTCTGACAGAGTGACCATCGGGTTCTTAGTCACCTCCCTGACTAAGGCCCTTCTCCCCTGATCTCTCAGTTTAGATGGCCGGCCAGCTCTAGGAAGAGTCCTGGTGGTTTCGAACTTCTTCCACTTATGGATGATGGAGGCCACTGTGCTCATTGGTACCTTCAAAGCAGCAGAAATTTTTCTGTAATCTTCCCCAGATTTGTGCCTCGAGACAATCCTGTCTCGGAGGTCTACAGACAATTCCTTTGACTTCATGCTTGGTTTGTGCTCTGACATGGACTGTCAACTGTGGGACCTTATATAGACAGGTGTGTTCCTTTCCAAATCATGTCCAATCAACTGAATTTACCATAGGTGGACTCCAATTAAGCTGCAGAAACATCTCAAGGATGATCAGGGGAAACAGGATGCACCTGAGCTCAATTTTGAGCTTCATGGCAAAGGCTGTGAATACTTATGTACATGTGCTTTCTCAATTTTTTTATTTTTAATAAATTTGCAAAAATCTCAAGTAAACTTTTTTCATGTTGCCATTATGGGGTGTTGTGTGTAGAATTCTGAGGAAAAAAATGAATTTAATCCATTTTGGAATAGGGCTGTAACATAACAAAATGTGGAAAAAGTGATGCGTTATGAATACTTTCTGGATGCACTGTATATATACAGTATACATTTCAAACAACTCTTTTGTCTTGCAATTTTCCTGCATTGCATTAAAAGTTGCATAATTAGATCTGGACCACCCTATAGATAAATGTGTTCAACAATTCTTGCTTTTTAAATTATATCTTGATGGAATTTTCGTATTATTATCTTTTATATTTTATTTTATATTTTTTTGTTATGGTTTGATGATTTAACATAATTCTTTGATCAAATTTGTTTAGACTGATTGTTGAATGGTATAAGATTATACAAATATTGTCTAAGCAATTCTATCTGCTTATTTTTTGTTTCCTTGCTGTTTTTGTAAGTAGTCTTATATTATTTGATGACAGTTACTTTGTACATTAATTATACGTAGTTCAAAGCTACTTGAAAACTGTAGTAGGATTAAGTACTAAATAATCTGAACTTTCCAATGGGCAAGACAAGCTAATAAACTACAGTAATTTGATTGTTTTCAAGATTTAAGACCAATGCTTTCAGTATTCAAAATTGAAAATAAAGGAAACAGACACTTTGTAAACTGCCAGAAATGTTACTAGGGAGAGGAATCTTTTGCACCAGGTCAAAACCAATAAAATGGTGGGATTAGATGGCACAGTATGACAGGTCCAGGGTCCTGTTTCAAGCAGCTCAGTGCAGTTTTTAGTTTGCTTTTTAACCAAGTGGTGGAAACAGTAAATCATTACCTCAGATCCAATGGCATTCAGGCCACATAGGCTAAATGGCTATAAACTAGTAGCCCTCATTTCCATTACAATGAAATGTCTTGAATATTTGGTGAAAAAGTTTTTAATAACATCAATTTGCCTATAGTCTAAACAAAAGTATAAAGGATGCACTGCTTATGTTAAATATTATTTGCTCAATGCTTGATAAACCTTTATCTTACACCAGAGCACTATTTATGGAATTGTCGTGTGTGATCAGTACTATACAGCCTCATATATTTATTTAGAAATTGAAAAATATGAATATAAATCCATATAACTGAGGGTGATGAAAAGTTTTTCTTTAATCAAATGGACAGTTGCTTAAGTGCAATCTCTGAATGTCTTGGAGACAGATATCTTTATGTTCTGTAAGAGGAGGTAGCATGAAGTGCTGAACAAATAAATATTTATGAATTCACACTCATAAGTTATAGATTTGTAAATTTATAGAACAAACATCTATTCTACATGCATTCAGGACTTATTTTTCCTTGTACTCAGACTATTCAAATTGAACAGGAATTTTAGTGGGTGAGGCAGTGTGTAATTCAAAGCCAGTTGAATGCACATTTGAAGCCCTAGGCAGGAGTGGGGAAAGGCACCACCCTGGTGTCCACAGCTGGTGGTTAGTATTAGAGTTTAATGACCGGGCAGTAAGTCCCCATTAGTGTCCAATGCCCCTTTCAGTTACATAAACAGCATCCCTCTGTGTACAAAACAGAGTGTGCACCCCGTAACTTTTATAAATTGACCCACTAATGGATTGATCAGCTCAGGATGTAATCTCCATTCCATATTTTTTGGGGTGTGCACAGAGTGCTGCACTGAGTGGTGGCCCATTTCACCCACCTAAATCCACATCGGGTGTAATTACTTTCAGCTCCACTGCTTGGTTTAGTAGCCTGAAAAATCCAAATTTAACAAAGCCCTGGCAGGTTAACAGCCAAAATCACTAGAGCCAATGTAATAGACTTGAAACAAGTGTGTGAGAATGCAGTTATGAAAAAAACGGAAATTATCAAAGAGACCATGCCTGTGAGTCTGCTTCACAAAATGACCATGGTTGGAAGTTACAATCCAATTGCCTGTCTACAAGCCAAAACAAAAAAGACTGACTACAGCACGTCCATTAAACAAGAATTCATGCAGTGGAAATTAAAATGGGGAAAAAACAGTAATGGGCCACATCCAGAGTGCCCATTCTCAATCCAAAAGAAACAGTTGCTACAGATGCTGGGTGAATTTCCTTAGAGGGAGTGGCAGGTGGCATAGACAAGCTGCTGTAGGAGAGTAGCTCAGATTTCTACTGGTGTAAATAAAATTGAAACAAAATTGCTTAAAATATTGATTTATATTATCACACATGTCAGTATACTACTTAATATATTTGCAATGGACACAAATATCAAATTATGTCCATTTAAAGGGTATTTTAAAGAAGAATCTAGAAATACAGCATCAACCCCTAGCATCTGCAGAATAGCAGATCACATCATAGCAGCACATCTTGTTTATAAGTTCACAGCAGAATTTTACTGTCTGCACTTGCAGCCAGTAAATAGTAAAATCTGATAATGAGCATTAAAAAAGGCACTATTCCTAATGCAAAAATAGGTTGACCTTAAGGAGGAAGTGGTTAGAATACAAAGAAAGGCGTTAAAAGCTTTGAATAAAATAAAAGAAAATCTTAAAGACTTTCAAGATAATTCCAAAAAGCACATGGTGGAAACGAAAAAAACTTGGCTCTCATACTAATTAACATGAACCCAGAATTACCTACAGCCATAGAAGAGTCACCAGTTCTGTAGATCTTTCTGGCAACTACTAGTTAAGGAACTGTAGAAAAGGGTAAAAGCGTGTAACATTATTTAAACCCCAAATACTTTTATTTGATTAATTATTTGTCTTTTGTGTAATACGCAACTAAGATTTAGGCACTGTATCAGGAAAAAAAAGGGCATAGAGATTTTATTTTGAAAATATTAAATGAACCAAAAAGCCAGTGCACTTGTAACAGTAATGTTTTTATTACATATTATTAAAATATAAAATACTCACAGAGTACATACTCCTTTCACAGGCATTTTTCAAAAAGGTAAAGAAAACAGAAATTGGAGAATCAATGGGTCTTTATTATAAATAAATGTATTATTTCCTCTATGCAAAAAGTATGCTTATTCATCGGATGGATTAAATGGAAACAGATTTATTTTTTATGAACTCGTTTCTGACTGTGTATCCTGCTGCAATTCATCTGCTTCAATATTATCTGGTTGTTCATCTTATAGTTCTTATAAATCTGCTTCCTTAACTGATGTTCTGGCACTCTGGGCTTGTTGTGTTGTACACAGGCTGCAATAATCAACTTCACGCATTTTACTGAAGAAAGTTGATGGACACCACATAAATTCTGCAAAGCTCTGAAGCAACCTTTTAATAATCACAATGCTAATCTCAGTAACTTTTCTTGTGTGTGCATGGTTCATCTTCTAAGTCTCTTCTGCCATGGCTATGGGTTGTATCACTAGTGTTAATGGGGGAAGAGAGGAGGGGTACCCACTGTCTACTAAAAGCACTATATGAAACTCACCTTCTTTTGGCAGGAGCTTTGCACTGAAGTTTGCCCATGTTGATGTATTATGTATAGCTCCTGGTCACTTGGCTACAATTATCTTTATAATGGGCGTGCAGACACATATAACTTGTACATTTGGAGAAATATAATATTTTTCTACAAACCAAGTTAAGGGGCTTATCAATAGTGAATTTAACCCTAATATAGGTGGTATCCATAGCACTAATCACATTTGGAAAGTCACAAACTGCATAAAAGCCTTCTTTAATTATCTGCATTTCTCAGTCTGTGGGTCATGTCATATAATGTGGTGCAATGGCTGTCAGGGCACTGCAGATCAAGATCTCTGAGAAGATTAAGAAGTACTCAGTCCTAGTGTATGTCCTACGGCATTCTGACATAAATACTAGCAAGGCTTTGTAGAAGTGCTACGGATTAATGGACTCCATTTCCCAGCTGCCTCAAGGGTATTGCGCTGATTAGACATCTGCAATAGGCAAAGGGGCTGCTGGGGACAAGAATGGCCAGCGGGAACCCATTTGTCTCGTTTGCAATACCAGCTGTGGAAAGTTGTTTTTATCCTGGATTGTAGAACCTGTAAGGATGTATGTCTGTCATGTGAATGGTGTTGGATTGGTCATCATACTTCATTGGAGGGAGTGTTCCCCAGATCTCTTCACCCCTCACCGCATCAGGACTACCGGTAGGACTGTTTAATTCATTACTTACAGAAGGCTGTTCCCTGGATTGTCATCTTTTCCTCCATTCCACTTCATCCGCTACCGTTGCATTTAGATTGTTTATGGACTGGGTCACTAATGTTTCTTGTTAGATGTTTATTGTTGTTTCAGTATTTAATATCATCATGGGGAAAAAGGAGGGTTAGCTGTTTATTTGTTGCTTGTCTTTTTGTTTAATTCAATATACTGCAGAGATATTTATTTGATTTGCTGTTAATTCGTGTCTCTGTGTGCGAGTGGTGGTAGTCGGGCCAAGGCTGGGTGCATTTCTGGGTATCCCCACCAAATAAATAAACAAAACACTGTCCCTTCGACAGTATGAATAATGAGTGGCACCGGACTGCTACAGCTTCTCCAAGTAAATAGGACTTGAACTTCTGGGCTCCAATGTTCTTGTATTTGCATTTGTAGAAATGAACAATGTACTTCTTTTTTAAACGATTATTATTATATACTTTCATTTACGTTTTAAATTCAGTTCAATTCCTTTCAATTCAATTCCATCGACAGCCTACTCTATTGTCAGATACTTCAGTTTCTTAGAAATACAGAATGCAGTAAACCTGCTTCTTCTGTCTGCCAACATGTTGGTAGATTCTGCCTTTCAAACGCTTCTCAGAGATATAATTATCAAGCATGACTACAAGCACCACTCATTTTCAGAAAGTCAGTGAGAGTCTCACAAGCTCACCTGTGTAAATCCCCTTTCATCATAGTAAGGTTTTCAAAAAACCAGCAAGTTGTCTTAATGCAGGAGACCTATCTGAATACTAAGGTTCAATCTGGATTAAGATGAAATTCACTGCAAGGATTATAAGAAGACCACAGGAGTGGGTATTTTTATTCATAGAGAAGTTCCCTTTGTAGCTACCATGACAATTTGTGATTCTGAAGACCATTATAATGTAGTGGTGGTTAAAGTGAACAAAACCAAATTAAATCTGGCAAATATATATGCTCCCATTTGTGACAACAAGGATATAAGTACTGTTTTCTCTTTAATACTTTATATGTTTATAATACCTGGAGGTTTAATTTCTGTTTTAAATCCCATTTCTGGACATTTCTGCTACTACAATATCTAAGGCTGCCTCAATAATTTTATATTTTTAGTTAATACTTTAATAAACAGTAATGTTGCTCCACAGTGATCCACATAAAATACTGCAAACAAGAAGCACATCAAATTTCATTATTGACATTTACAGAATTTATCAGAGATTCACAACATTGAGCTCTACAAATACAAAAACAAAACAAAACAAAAAAACGTAATTCAATTAAGTGAGTACAAGAATGAAAACAGCATTTAATTCTTAATTCGTGTCATTTTCTAAATGAACATGTAAAAATGCTAATACAATTTAGCCAGCAGATACATAAGAAGGGAGCACAAATAAATGAGATCCTAGAGATCCTAAAAAACTGTATTCAAATTAATAATGAAAGTGAGGCTAACACTAAAGAATAAATTAAATACGCTATAACTCAATGTACTGTGAGAGATGAGTTGAATACACCTTTGAAGTTCTCTGAAATTCAAGACACTATTCAATGCTTGAAAAGAAGGAAAGCCAAAGTCACAAATAGACACTTCTTAAATTAGCTATGTTTAAGAAAGCTAGAGAAGAAAAAACTACAGCCCCAGAATTATTTACGGTTTTGCTTCCAAAAAAGAATAAATACCTCAGAATACATATGGTACAGATCAACTTTTGTACTGAACAATTACATAAATATTTTTGCAGAGCCCTTAGCAAAGTTTTTATCATTGCAATTTGACTTGGGCAGCATGTGGACACAAATGAAAATGTTCATAGAGTAAAATAGGGAATTATTCACATTTACATCAATTAACTGTTTAAGTTATTACACTTTAGTCCTGAATTTTCAGTCTGGAAAAATGTGAAATCAGACTGTATTGCTTTAGAACAGATAGAGTTGCATGCTATCACCAGTGCTATGTACTATTGGCTTAACTATTCACCTTGATAAACTGACAGGGATACAAAGGTTTTTTAGGAAAGGACAAAAAATGCTTCTTTATATCGATGAAACGGTGATCTACATTGGTGTAATAGTGCCCTGATCCATATCTGTTAATGCTTTATGTTTTGGATCTACTAGAGATGTCAATAGATGGCAATGACTTAATCTCACATTAGCAGGAAGAATTAAACATGTTTAAAATAAATATATTCCCTTAGTTTCTATTATGTATCTGGTGAAGATCCTATACAGTATAAATGTACAAGTGCCTTTTAAACAATTGCATACATTTTTAATATACATGTAGTTGTAAGTATAATTGGGCCACATATGAAAAGATAATTTTGCAAAAGTCCAAAAGAGGTGAGGAACATTGTCTCCCTTACTTTTTAGTTTTACTGTGCTGTGTATATTTACTTTGAGGCTATGGAAGGAGTAATAATACAATGATACAGTCTCTGCATTGTTATCCAAGGAAAATATAACCTATTCAAACTCAACATGTTATCTTGGATGATGTTGAGAAAAGGTTTTACACATTTGACAGGGTTTAGGTACACAGTTACACTAAATCTTTTAACTGCATCATTTAAAGTTACAAACAATGAAAAAAAACAAACATCCTGTCATGTAAAAAACATAAAAGTCAATAATTGTTATCTTGAAATTACACTAACTTTGAAAGAATCCTATTACTGTATCCAACTTAGTGAGGAAAAGGATGTCTATTTTTTCTTAAAATATTAACTAAATCGAATTCTGTCTGTAAAAATCAACCAAAACCTTCTTGCTCAGAAGTTGTCAAAAATGTATTAATGCTATTCTGACATAAACAATCTGAGTCTCTGTTAGTATTTTTAATGTCTAAATATTTCAGTATCTGCTACATACTGAGTTATTTGATCACATAGCTCTCTAAGAGGGGTAGGACAAGGGTGATAATATGAAACAAAGATGTATGGTGTGTTGTACTGCTTACATCTTTGATTGACTTGTACCATATTCACTGAAATGTAATCAGCAAAATCAATAAGAATAAATGGATTTCAAAAAATTGCAATTACAAGTTCCCCACAGATGTGTTATCTATTTATTTTCCTACTCTATGACTTGCTTACTTATTTTGAATAATACAATAATGAAAATACTTTGTTTATCATGAGAAGAACAATGACTAGAGGGTGGTAGGTTATAGCGAGTTTTAGAAGATCTGGATGGTTTAATGTTTCAATATAGATGTCATAATTTTGCCAGGGCTATGTTGCTGGTCTCAGTTTCTCATCTTTTTATGTGTTTACTGTGGTGCCTTTCAAATATTCTTTACTGTTTTTTATTAAATATGCTTTTGTTCTTCTTCTTTTTTTGTTATTATTTTGTAGGGAGTATCATATTGTTTATTACTTATTTTGTATTACTGTCTTGTGTTGATTACGTGCTTCGGGCTAGCTTTTAGCTGTTGATCTTGCTCTTGTTTTGTTAATTTTTTTGCATCAGTAAACCCCATAGTTATTAAGAGTCGTTGTTTTAAAGTACTCTTCTGCCTGAAAAATAGTAGCATGGTCTCTTTGGAGTCTATGCCAGACACAAAGCTTGCTTGCCATATTTGAAGGAAAGCTTCTTTTGTACTTTGCAGATCTCATTAAAATTTGGAGGCCTAGTTTTGAAACCCCTGCAGATGGTAACAATGAAAATGTGGAGTGAAATCATAGTAGGGGGGAAGCAACAAATAATTTTCCAAGCATTGCATACAATTTACAATGCAATTTATTTTTGTATAGCCCAAAATAACACAAGAGGTGCCGCAATAGGCTTTAACAGGCCCTGCCTCTTGACAGCCCCCCAGCCTTGACTCTCTAAGAAGACAAGGAAAAACTCACAAAAAACCCTTGTAGGGAAAAAAATGGAAGAAACCTTTGGAAAGGCAGTTCAAAAAGTGACCCCTTTCCAGATAGGTTGGGCATGCAATGTGTGTCAAAAAGAAGGGGGTCAATACAATACAATACAATACAGAACAGAACAAATCCTCAATATAGTATAAAAATAAAAATTATACAAGTACGGACCAGAATTTAACAGTAGATGATGTCACATAATATGATTTGGATTTGTTTAGAGTTCTGGAGACCTCATCCATCAAGCTGCCTCCCCCTATTGGCCATTCCACAGCTGAAACAGCGCTGGGCCAGGCCAACCCAATAAAAGGACCTCTCTACCCCACGATTCCTGTGATCCTCCATCAGGGATGACTTTACCTTAGGCAGGCAAAACAACTTGGCAGGTGGGCCGTGGCACCAAGTGCCACATTTGAGTGCCGAGAAGAGAAACAGAATAGGTGAGGGTTAGTAACAAATTATAACTATCTTGTTACTTATCTTTTAGTGCTAATGACTAAAACCAGAGATGCAGTCTGTACAGTTAATCAGCAGCTCTAGTCAGGATATGCTAAACTGAAGTAGTGAGTCTTCAGCCGGAATTTAAAAGCTGAGACCGAAGGGGCATCTCTTATAGTAGCAGACAGACCATTCCACAGTTTAGGGGCCCTGTAACTAAAAGCTCGACCTCCCACAGTTATTTTATTAATCCTTGGAATCATAAGCAGACCGGCATCTTGAGATAATGTGTGCTCTGGTTTGTAAGTCATGATAAGTTCAGACAAGTAAGCCGGACCTTGGCCATTTAATGTTTTATATGTTAAAAGGATGATTTTGAAATCTGCCCTAAACTTAACCAGGAGTCAGTGTAAGGATTTAAGAACTGGAGTTATGTGTTTGTATTTTCTTGTTCTTGTAATAATTCTTGCAGCAGCATTTTGGATTAACTGGAGACTGTATAAAGAACAGTTTGAACATCCAGTGAACACCGTATTGCAGTAGTCAATCCTACTAGAAATAAATGTATGAATTAATTTCTCAGAATCCTGTTTATTTAGAAACCGCCTTAATTTCCCAATATTTTTAAGAAGGATGAAACATGATTTGGACAACTTTGTAGTATGCGCTTTAAATGACATGCTAGAGTCAAAGATAACTCCTAGATTGCGGGCTGATTCAGTAAAATTAATGGTGATTCCAACTGAGTTAAATGATGACAAAATATTGTTGTGATCAGCGTCATTCCCTCCAACAATTAACATCTCTGTTTTATTTGTGTTTAAAGACAAGTAGTTCTCATTCATCCACTCCTTTAATTCTCTACCTCTTTCTCTAACTTCTTCATCTACTCAGAATAGATTGTGCCATACTAAGCTGTAAAACAGAAGGTTAAAAAATATTGAGTAATGGCCCTGTAGAACGTGTATACTGTTTTCTGTTATCCTCCAAACTTCATTTTCTGTTTTACAAAGAACAGGCACTAGCAGACTTTTTTGATTAAAACTGTCCTCCACTGAAGGAAATAGCAGTGTTAAGAACTTTAAATTCCCCACTAAATTTCAAACCTAATGATGACAGTGGCGTTTTGTCTTGCTTAAAATTAACCACTAATTGTTTTGCTTTGTTCACATTTAATATAAGATTATTTGGACTGCACTATTTTCATCAGTACTATTTACATCATTCCTTTAAGCAGGTTTGTTATAATCTGTGATGAGATATGTAAAAAGCTTGAACATTTTTACAGAATCCACATGGAAAATACAGTTATCTGTGTACAACAAATAATGGGGTGATGATCCATACTCAAAGTGAGGAGCTTAGGGAAGAAACCTAACACAGTTTGATACCCATATCACTTTATCAAAAAATTAGATAGATAGATAGATAGATAGATAGATAGATAGATAGATAGATAGATAGATAGATAGATAGATAGATAGATAGATAGATAGATAGATAGATAGATAGATAGATAGATAGATAGATAGAAGCTCTTTAAGTACATGCATACATAAATTTGTAGATAAGTAATTAAACAAGCAGATAAATATTACATATACACTTTGGTCTGAACACACCAGAATGAGTACAAAGCAAGGAAAGGTATGATTTGGCAGTCACAGTCAGAGTGAGGCATTATGCAGAGGTATTGGTTTAGGTAAAAAGGTGCCCCAGTAAAGTTTCTTGACACACTTCATCATTGGCTGAAATTACTCAGTGCTAGTGTGTCAGAGTGAGAATGTGCAACATTGTTCATAATGGCACTCAGTTTTGTTTTAAATCTTTCCTTCGCTATGACCTCCAGAGGGGTCCAGTGTGCAACTGTGGATGAAGACACCAGACAAGACAGCATGTGTGGTCATATAGCAGCTTTATTTTCTCATCGTCACAGTGAGCAGGTTTCAGAAAAACAGGCAATCAATATTACTTGACAGCGTCAGGGCTCTTCTGAACCCCGTCTGTTGGGTGGGGCAAGTTTTTATAACCCTAGAATGCGTGATTTAATATCATTATGAAATGCAACAGTCGACACTTTATTATACATAATCCTTGAGCCCCTCCAATGCCCCTTTTGCAACTTGATTTCTTGGCCCCTTTGTTATGGCGTTCAGATGTAAACTAAGGGAAAACGTGATAAGGCAGTCTCAGTGTGGAATGCTTAAACCTTGAGTCCTTTGGACAAATATTTTTCTGTTTGCTCAGCAAAGCATGTTTTTAAAGCTTACTTCTGCTTAACTTCTTAGACAAGGATTAGTACAAGGGAACGAAGAGAACATTCATCTTTCACACAACCCATAGCTGAGCTTGCCCTTTTAATTAGATTGTTGATTCTGAGGGCCTCCCTTGAAGCAATCTTACCAGCCCAGCACACCACAGTGTAGAAAATTGCACTGGTCATCACATAGTTATAGAAGATGTGAAGAATGTCACTTCCCACATTCAAAGAACACAGTCTCCCAAGGAAAAAGATCCTGCTTTGCCCTTTCTTATATAGTTCCTCTGTGTTCTGAGACCAGTCCAACCTGTCATTAATGTGGACCCTGAAATACATGTAGGAGTGCACCACCTCTACACCCACTCCTTGAATTGTGACAGGACACAGATGCTCTTCTGTGCAGCTAAAGTCAAAAACCAGTTCCTTGGTTTTGCTGATGTTGAGATGCAGATAGTTCTCTTTGCATTAAGAAACAAACTTTTCCACCTGACTCCTATAATCTTTCCTATCACCTTTATCAATACACCCCATAAGTGCAGAATCATCTAAGAATTTCTGCAAGTGACATGACCTGGTGTTATATTTATAGTCTGAGGTGTACAGAGAAGAGAAAAGGAGACAGGAATGTTCCTTGTGGTGCTGTAGTGTTGCTCACATCTGTATTAGAAACAAAGTCCTTGAGCCTCACGAACTGCCTGACAAATAGTCCATTTTCCAGGACATCATAGGCTCATTAACCTGCATGTCTCCGAGTTTACTCCTTAACAGGGATGGCAGGATGGTACTGAAGATGCTAGAGAAATCAAAAAAGATAATCCTCACAGTACTGCCAGTTCTGTTCAGGTGAGAATAAGCCTTGTGGAGCAGATAGATAATTGCATCCTTCACTACAATCTGTGTCCAGTAGGCAAACTGCAGTGGGTCCAGGTGGTCTATCACAAGAGGACTTATACAGTCCAGGACCAGCCTCTTAACGGTCTTCATGATGTGAGACATAAGTGCCATTGGCTGTAGTCATTAGGCGAAGAGGCAGCTGCCTTCTTTGGAGCAAGAACAATGTATGATGTTTTCCACTGCAGCTGCACTTTCTGAAGCCTTAAGGACACACTGAACAGGTGACAGAAGACAACACAAAGTTGGTCACTACAGGCCTTAAGAACTTGAGGACTGACTCCATCTAGTCCCACAGATTTTCCTGTGTGTAGCTTCCTCAGTTGTTTTCTTACTTGGTCTTCAGCTTTGGATAATCCACCTTGATTATCAGAGGTGGACTTATCACTCGCTATTCCAGTTGATGGTAGGAGATATTAATGTAGAAGGGATGGTGTATGTAGTCTGGTCATTGGAAGAAGATGGCAGTGGGGAAGAAAAACTATTAAAAAAATGGTTCAGGGCAATAGCTTTGTCCAGATCATCTTCTAGCACCTGAGCCCTGGATTGCTTGAGTCCAGTAATTATACCCAGTCCATTCCAGACATTCTTCATGTTACTCTGAGTGAGTTTGTTTTCTATGTTAGCTTTGCAAGCTTCCTTTACTTCATTCAGTTTTTCCTAAAGAACATGCTATATTTCCTTCAGAGCCTCTTTGTCACTGGATTTGAATGCTCTCTTTTTCTTATTCAGGAGACCTTTTAGTTCCTTAGTAACCAAGGGCTTGTTGTTTGGAAATCAAAACACTGTCTTTGTGGATGCCACTGTGTCAACACAGAAGTTAATAAAGGCTGTGATACAGTAACATAGTCCTACAATATTATCCCCATGTGACTCACATATCATTTCTCAGTCTGTCATTTGGAAGCAGTCATTCAGAGCCATTTCATACTCCAGCCTTCACTTCCTTACTTTCTTGGTGGTAACAGATTGCCTTCGAATAACAGACTTGTACTGGGAATAAGATGAATCAGGTTGGGGTCAGATTTGACTAAATGAGCAAGTAGATCACACTTAAAGGCATCGTTAACATTTGAATACAGCAGGTGAAGCTTGTTATATCCTCTAGTGGGTAGAAATTTGTCCAACGTTCCTTCTACAGTCACATGGGTGAAATCACCACATATTATAACTGCAGGGTCAGAGTGAGTAATAATATTAAAGTCTTGGGCACAGAATTAATCTTTCTGCTGCTAGGTCCCCAATTGCAGAGGGAGGAATATAAAGATTAATAAGGATGATATAATTTATCTACCTTGGCAAATAACTTGGACGAATTCAAACCGGCAGAATTTCAATGTCTGAATTACAAACTGTAGTTTGAACTGTAAAATGTTTCCTTTTATACCATTCCTCATTCACACAGATGACCAGTCCACCTCCTGTCTTTTTTTCCACACCGCAATGGGTCTCTGTCTGCTTGAATATGATGAAATCCATCCATCATTAAAACAGGGTTCGGCATATCAGGTTTAAGCCAGTTCACCATAACGCACAAAATTCAACTGTACTTATATGCTCCATGACTCCGTATGAGTACAGACAGTTCATCCATGTTATTTGACAGCGATTGAACATTTCCCATTACAATAGGTGGTAGACCTTGACTAAAACCTTTTCACCTTTCTTTTACTCTAGCACCAACACATCATCCTTTCTGTCTGTGGACAAACAGTTTTTGTAGTAAAATGAAAGTGAGCTGCTTAGACGATCATGATCACAAAGCAAATAGCTGATTACTGAAGTATATTCTGTATTCAGTATACTCGAATATAAGGCGAGTTTTTCAGCACCCAAAATGTGCTGAAAAACGTCACCCTCGGCTTATATTTGAGTCAGGTCTTGCTGCCCCCCAGTATACGAACAAGCCAGTTTCCCTTTCGGTCTGTGCTCGGCAATGATTTCCACACGTGTTCAGTCTCTCCCTGTGCATTCCCTGTGCAGTGAGCGAGAGAGAGAGCGAAAGAGATACCATATTGTTTTTGTTGACCCTCTTCTCCACTGACAGAGCTAGTTTACTGTTTTCCTTTGAAATAAATACTCAAAAACATTTAACGTACTGATGCCTCAATTAATGTACGGTAATTTCATTGGTATTTATTTTGATTATTGAAACTTACCAGTAGCTGCTGCATTTCCCACCCTAGGCTTATACTCAAGTCAATAAGTTTTTCCAGTTTTTGTAGGTAAAATTAGGTACCTCGGCTTATATTCGGGTCAGTCTTATACTCGAGTATATACGGTAATACACCCCTCTTTAATTTTCTAACTGTCTCTTACTGTTTCAAATGTTGCAGACATAAGGCAACCTTCATATCTTCTTTGCCACTCCAGTTTTGAAGTGCAGTTATGACAACTTGGCGCCTGGGTTTGTGTCAATTGCAGTTCGTTGGGTAAATTTAAAATCCATTTATCTTATTTTTGTGGCTATTATCAGTGACAAGCCAGAAGCCAGATCAATTATAATTTTAAATAAGACTAGTAACTAGTAAATAAGAATTAAATTCAAAGGTAAACCTGTAGTCTATAAAGAATATATACAGTAGATAAATGTGTTAATTCATTCTAAAGAATATAATAAAGCCTCACAGGCACACATCCGCCCTTCATCTGTTTGCTCAGCAGGCAAACAGCTATGAATCATTAGTTACTAGACCACTAAATCTTAAAGCAGTTTGTAACTGTTGTGCCTTCTTAACTGAAAGATTAAAAATATCTGAAAGCTTGAGTAAGCTGACTAGCACACGTCTTAAGTTCTGTGTGCAAACAAGGTTACATTCAGATATTTTGCTGTTATTCTGTTTTTTGGGGCATAGTCATGTGATTTTGACAGTCATTTAAAGACAGTACACAAAAATTCTTTTGCTGCATAATTTGCTATGTTATTCTGCCATTTAGCTTTCCTCTTCAGACTAGTGATAGGGCCTCTTTGGCTCTCCTGAATTTTGTCTCTGTTGCTACAAAATTAGTGACCTGCACCATGTTTAACATACAACCATTTTTATGTGCCTGCTGGTTATGATAGCTTGTTGTTTTACTGAGATTAAATGGGCAAGCCTCCCTTGTTGCGGGAGGGTCCAGTTAAAAAAATTACTGTCCCTATGGCGTTAATATAATATAATATAATATAATATAATATAATATAATATAATATAATATAATATAATATAATATAATATAATATAATATAATATAATATAATATAATAATAGGACATTTGTTAATATGAAAGTCAGTTGGCTTTTCTAAGGGTATGTCAATTTTAATAGTACAGCAACTGATATAAGTTGTGTAGTGAATTTAATTAGACACAAAATGATCCTCAAATGGCAAAGAATGAGAAGGAAATGAAACCTTCAAAAAGGAGTGGTAAAAAAACCTGTTCTTGTGACATGAACTGATCAGCATGTAGCAGCTCAATTTAAGAATATTCTTTATTCATCTCAGGGTCTTTATTCACTGGTCCTAGTTCATTTAATGAATTTTGTTAGAAGCAAAAAGGTGCCCAAATTGCAAAGAATGACAAGGACATGGAAACTACTAAAAACAGCTAGAAAAAAATGAAGTCACTAAACAGGCAAAGGTTTGGGTCAAGGGCCCAGAAAGGACAAGAAAGGCATATGAACCAGAAAAACAAGCTTAAAAAAAGCTAGGAATTCAGAAACCAGAACAAAAATGTTCAGAGAAAATGGTATGCATTTTTTTTTCTTTGTTGAAAAAAGTCTATAAAACTACTCTGACATCTCCAATTACAATTGCCCAATGATATTACATGTTATGTTGCCAGCAAATGTGACTAGCAAGATAAACAATCATGGTGGTAACCAACAAAAGTACAAAGTCAAAATGGGGCAACAATGATGTTAATAAAATAACAATGAAATTAATGCAAAGTCAGCAATACAAAATGAACATGTTCTCAAGCATGAAATTATAGGTTGTGTCTCAAGTTTCTGGGTTGGCTATTATAAATGAGTAAGAATTTAAGTATGACGCCCTGTTTCCGCTTCCTGTAGAATGGAAGAGGGCCATCCAGAGGACTGATGAGGTCACGTATGCCCAAGACAACAACCACTCCACCTGTTCCACTGTACCATAAATCCCATCGACAATAGGAAGACGGTGTAAGTTACAAACAGACCTTCAACGTGAGTGCTGTTCTAATATGACATAGTGATGTGCGCATAATTTCTTTTCTTTCTTTTCTTAAAAATCCATCTAACAACAATGCACATTAATCAGTGTTATCCGTTTGTACTCCAGCTCTATTTTTGTCTGTCTTTGTGTCTTTTACAATCTGTAAAACTTATCAGAAATTAATAAGAAAGTAAAAAAAGATATATAGAATTTTCATGCAATTTCTATAATTTAGGCCAATAACACATATACTTTTGTGGAACACTTGTGGTGTCATTATAAATTCCAGTCTGAGGCAAATTACAATATCTTTTTTCAAAACATAAGGCAGTATTGAAATATAAATGACTGCATAGGTGACAAGCCTTCATCAGATGTTTATTTGCTGGAAATAGTGTTTTTGTGTACTTGTTTTAAAAAAAGTCTTCAGACTGTATTTTGCACATGAAAACAATACGATATACAAAGATATTAATCATTTCTAGGTAATTCTTCACAGTATGTTTTGACATCTTAGGAAACCTTTAAATTAAAATCAGGGCATTTGTCACAGCAAGTTTGTCTTTTATTCATCACTACAAACAAAAGCAGCAAAACAACTCAGTGCAATCCTTTAAGTCTAAAATCATATGCCATGATTATGTTGTTGTATCAATGTCAAAAGTATTAACCAAAATAATAGAAATAAACTTCATGGCGTTGGTCTCATCTCCACATTTGGTACAAATCAAAGTGACCTCACCAAGTCTGTAAATCGTGAAAACTTTACTGAATAAAGCAGATATTTCATCAAGCTATACTTCTATGATGCCCTTCAAAAAGAGTATACGCAATATCAAGGGGACAGCCTACTGAATTATTAAATATGGAGAGACTGTCAGTTAAAGCACTTTTTTTACCCAAGAGCAGGATGTTCCTTTGTCTTTAACAAATGTTACATGGAACTGATCAAAATATTTAGTGATGAGACTAGATTTGTCTGCTCTTCCTTATTTTAAAAGTTTTTCTGAATATACAGAAGTACAAAACTCTTAGAAAAAGATCTTGAATATCTCCCTAAATAATCAAAGTTTCCGTAAGATCCAAGGGTATCAATTGTTACACTCTGAACTGTGCTTCTGATATTGATAAATGTGAAAAATTTATCAATGCTTTTGTTTTACGACAACTATTCTGCCTAGTACTTGAAAAATAACATCTTCAATGCAGGAGACTTTAAAGAAAAAATAAATGATTTCTTTTTATATGCTTTACTGAATAGTGACAATAACATATAGCATGCCATTGTTGTTCTATACCATTAGAGAGACATTGGTTAGACATAATATTGCTTTCAGATAGACACTAGACAGCAATAATAAACACAATGGAAATATGAAGTGTCCATTGTCAGCACAATCCTTCCCCAACTCACATTCTTTTAATAATTCAAAAAGGCTACACAGAAATAGATAAATGGAAGGTTTAAAGAACATGTCTTAGAAAGGTTAGTATTAGTTGATGTAGAAAATGGACACAAAAAATATGTTTTGAAGTGTTTTGATGTGTTGTTGAAGTGGAAAGCATCCAAGTTAACTTGGGCTCAAATTAAAAATGAAAGTCTGTCATTATCCGGTATGTGTACAGTATGTGTTACATTTTTAATGGTGTGACAGACAAACCGGCATCCCAGTTGGTATAAACACCGCTCCCTTACCTGGCCAGGAGGCCTTGATAACGGAAGGCCAGGGAAGGAGTGAAAACTCCTTTCTGTGCCAAGATGCACAGGTGGAAGAATGTTACAGCAGCTAAATTATGAATGGCATCCTTACAAACACTGAGCAACAACTGGGATGGACTTGGAAACCTGGAAGGTCCAAACAATGGTCGACTGCCTGCTAATGGTGGAGTGCTCCTCCATAAACTGGGTGGCAGCATCCCATCTGGCAAGCCCCAGTATGGACACCTACAGTGCAGCATAGGAGTTGTGGTCCCATCGGCATGCCTTGTTGGGTTCTTTTTGGACCACTGGGGGAGCTCTTGTATACTGATGTTACAAGAACCATGGATGGACCTGCCTGACCCAGAAGTGCTTCCTGGGGTCAATATATTAAGCACATGAAATACTCCCAAGTTCAAGTCAAGAGCTCCCCACTTGACTCAGAAAGAATTGGAATCGGTTGTGGAGGAGAGAGTGGAGGTGGAAAAAAAGAAAAGGATAGAAAATAAGAGAAAGAGTTGCTCTGTATTGTGAACAAAAGAGGCCTGTATGAAGGAGTTGTTTAAATTAAGCACACTTTAGTGATGCAATTAAATGGCACTGTTGTGGTGTAATTGTGTCTGGGGTTTGTGACTCAGTGGCGCCCACTACAGGCCACAATGGCAATGAATGAAACTTAAGGAAGATCACTTATGGTAGCAGAATTTTTAGTGGCATGCTAAACAGTTTTAAAAAGGAAAGAAAAAGCATAAAAACATTGATTAACTAATATCTCTTTTTTTCTTTTTTACAAAAAACTAGGGGGCTCTGCCCCCCTGCTCGCTTCACTCACCAACACCTGTGCGGGTGCTAAGCGCTAGCCACTTTGCGGCTCTGCCGCTCATATATGGGGAAGCGGATGCACAATTTAAACAGATTGTTATTTTCATGGGAATTGTTACATATGCCTGTGTGTTGGAGCTGGGGAGTCCTCTACAGCGCATCTTCTACCTGAGCCAGGAACAGAGGAGAGTCCCAAGGCTTTGGAAAACATCTTGCATCACCCCAGTCCCAAAGGTTTCACATCCTAGTGAGCTGAATGACTTCCGGCCTGTCACTCTAACATCACATGTGATGAAGACCATGGAGCAGCTGCTGCTTCACCACCTAAGGCCACAGGTCCACCATGCCCTCGACCCTCTGCAGAGGGTGGGAGCGGAGGATGCCATCATCTACATGCTACATCGATCACACTCCCACTTGGACAGAGGCAGTGGTGCTGTAAGAATTATGTTTCTGGACACCATCCAACCTCTGCTCCTTAGGGACAAGCTGACAGAGATGGGAGTAGATTCATACCTGGTGGCATGGATCGTGGACTATCTTACAGACAGACCTCAGTATGTGCGTCTGCGGGAACTGCAGGTCTGACATTGTGGTCAGCAACACAGGAGCACCGCAGGGGACTGTACTTTCTCCGGTCCTGTTCAGCCTATATACATCAGACTTCCAATACAACTCGGAGTCCTGTTACATGCAAAAGTTTGCTGACGACACTGCTATCGTGGTCTGCATCAGGAGTGGCAGGAGGAGGAGTATAGGAAACTCATCAAGGACTTTGTTAAATAGTGCGACTCAAACCACCTACACCTGAACACCAGCAAAACCAAGGAGCTCGTGGTGGATTTTAGGAGACCCAGGCCCCTCCTGGACCCCGTGATCATCAGAGGTGACTGTGTGCAGAGGGTGCAGACCTATAAATACCTGGGAGTGCAGCTGGATGATAAATTGGACTGGAGTGCCAATACTGATGCTCTGTGAAAGAGAGGACAGAGCCGACTATACTTCCTTAGCAGGCTGGCATCCTTCAACATCTGCAATAAGATGCTGCAGATGTTCTATCAGATGGTTGTGGTGAGCGCCCTCTTCTACGCAGTGGTGTACTGGGGAGGCAACATAAAGCAGAAGGACGCCTCACGCCTGGACAAACTGGTAAGGAAGGCTGGCTCTATTGTAGGCATGGAGCTGGACAGTTTGACATCTGTGGCAGAGCGAAGGGCGCTGAACAGGCTCCTGTCAATCATGGAGAATCCACTGCATCCAGTAAACAGTGCCATCTCCAGAAAGAGGAGCAGCTTCAGCGACAGACTGCTCTCAATGTCCTGCTCCAGTGACAGAGTGAGGAGATCATTCCTCCCCCACACTATGCGACTCTTCAATTCCACCCGGGGGTTAAACGTTAACATTATACAAAATTATTGTCTGTTTTACCTGCATTTTTTATCGCTCTTTAATTTAATATTGTTTCTATATCAGTATACTGCTGCTGGAGTATGTGAATTTCCCCTTGGGATTAATAAAGTATCTATTTTACATTACAGCGGGTAATTAAACATAGTAAAAAATACTAATTAAAACTTAATAAATTACACTTTTACTGTAAAACTGCAGTAAAAACAATATTTGGTTTAACTTTTCATCAATATCACACTGAATTTTGATTCCGTGTTTGGAGTTACATTATGACAATGCCTGTGAGTGAATATCGTTTCTTTCTCTCTAATAAATAAACCGACTTTTTCGAATGTTTGTCCCTGTGATTTGTTGTCATAGCAAAAGCTATTCTAACGGAAAACTGTAAATGTTTTAATACAAATGAAATATCAAGATCTCCTTTGGTGTCTAATGTTATCCATGGAAGATGTACTACATTACCTTTCTTGTCACCTGTTAAAATTTTACATGTCAGAATTGTTTGACCAATTTTGAATACAACTAATCTTGTCCTATTGCATAGCCCATCAGTCATACATAAATTACACAACACTTTTTTAAAACAAAACACTTGGCCGAAGTGGGTTCTCTTATCCCTTACTCTAAAGAATTTTAAATTATCCCAATTCATTGAGTTCTACATACACCTTTTAATCTTCTGCTAAATCTTGTAAATATGAATCTGTTATTATTGTTGATTATGTACAGTATCTATGCCACTGGAACGTAATTTTACTCCATTAATACAACTCGACATGCATAATTAAACCAGTGCTGTACCACATCTTTCAGATGTTGCCATTTGGCTTTACTGGCCCTAGACGCTTTAATCCTTCACATGGAAAGCTTTAATAGTGTTATATTGAGAAAAAAACATGCTTTAGTATGTGTCTGTGCTTCAAGAGATAATGAAATCTGTTGCTTTCTAACATGGTTGATTTGACAACAGTTGTCTCCAGGAGAAAAATCATTTCGTTGCATTTTCTATACAAATTCAGATTTGCAAAGAGACTGATATATCCCCAAATATCCACATAAGCTTTCTGGGAAATACTAAAATATATCTGTGGAGAAAAATAATTTAACATCGTTAAATTATTGATTTAAATGCTGACAGGTAGATATTTCTGAATATGAATGTCCTACAGCTCTGCCTCCTAAATTAGTTTTGTATATCTTTAGAATATAAAAGAGGTCTGCATCTTGAGAATACAGCATACACCTTAGAGTACAGACACTAATAAGATGTGTAAGGCAAGCGGGAGTGAAACCATTAGGAACTTTACATTTGAGAATGAGAATTTTAAAATCATGTCTAAACCTCTTCAAAGTGGCTGGTTTAAGCATCGTTCATCTGCAAGCAAGAAGCAATTTAGCGGCTGCTGTGGCCAAGAAGATAAGCTTACGCTGGTGCACAGAGGCAGCTAATAAGAATTTGTGGTAAAGGTGAACTTTTAACTAATAGGAAACATCAAGGAAAGTTAAATTAGAAATTATAGGCCAGAAAGTCAGAACAGAGGGATAAAACCATTATCTGTTAATAAATGTGTCACCATTGCATGTGGATAAAGGTGCCAGGAACACTAAAGGGACAAAGATGATAAGAGTATTCATATAAAAATCAATTAATTATAGTTTGCTAGGAGTAAAAAAGAATATTATTTCCATATTTAAAATGAGTAAACTGATGGCTTGGGCCCTTAAGGAACATCTAATATTTTGGAGATGTTTCTCAGCAGAAAGGTGTGAGCCCCCAAGACCACTAAGAAGTAATGATCAAATAATCAGTGGGATTCATCCAAGCTAAACCTCAGGAAGACAGAAGAGGTCAAAAATGGCCACAGACCAACTTCTTTCATCTTCTTGATAACTGGATTTACAGCTCTACATTTTTACGATATCATCATGCTGTAGTCAGGGAAATACTTAATACTAACTTCCTTCTGGAGAATCTCTAGTTTTTTATAGTTAAAAAACATTCAATGGTGCCACTGAATACAGGAACTGATCTCAGTCTTGGCAGATAAGTAACTGTACCAGGAAGTACTTTGAGTTAGCACATACAGTTTGTTAAGTCTATTCACAAGTCATAAAATGCTTAATACGTTTTACTAGTATGTGGTCAGATGGTGGCAGCTTTTGTGGGACTATGGAGAGGATGATCTGAGATGAGTATTGGCGTCTCTTCTTATAAATTTCTTTTATATAAGGCATCATGGCCAAAATGAAAAACTATGAGTTTTAATCATTAGCTAGAGAGAACTTCTTTCTGGCAAAATGGAACCACCTTTAGTAAATTAATATATCAAGTAATCTATACTGTGGCTATCTTTATATCAGAGCAAAGTAACTTTAAATCACTTAGATATTTACTTATAACAATCGGTCTGCTGCCATACACCTACTGTATGCTAGTGAATGAACTTAGGTCCATGAAGCACATCATCAGACATTCTTGACAGCAACAACTATTGACTCATTTCAGTTTCTTTCCACTATACTTCTAATCACTTGTTTTGAATGCACTTTTTCTTTCTAAAGTTGACATATGTTTACAGTCAGTCTGTTAACAGGAGTTTGGAGCATGATGAAAAAAAGGCCTCCAGGGGTACTAGAAAAAATAGGCCAGGACCTTCACTGGTCTTCCCAAAATAGGCTTGGACCCTGACTAGTTTGCTCTCCAAGTTCTAAATGCATGCTTCAGCTTGACCAGATCTAAAGTAGAGAAACCTTTTTTTAAAGTAAATAATACTAAGAATATCAAAAATGCCTTCTAAGTGGGACAAGCCATAAAAATTCTGACTTGTACAGGCAATCCAAAACAATGAATCTTTATAAATGATCGTTTTTATTTATAAATTAGGAAAAAAAAAACCTCAAATGACCAAAAATGGAGTTGCCTAAAGACAATCCACAAAGAACAAGTTTTGAAATGCAATCTGTAATAAGAAACCAGAGCATAAAATAATAAAAAAAAAAAAAAATCCACAAGAAAAAATACATTACTCACTATTGACACCAAAGAACTACAAAGAATCGCTGCTGAATCCTTACTTTTGGGCTATTTATAAGGCCAGGGGCAGGTCCCAGCATGCAGTGATGTGCGCCTGTCCCCGCCTCCTGGGGCTCCACCCCTCAAAGTGCAAAGAATGGCCGCACATTTGAAGAGGGTAATAAAATTAACAGAAATAATATAAGAACAGAAAAAATAATCATTCAAAATCAACAAAAACATGAATGAAACAAAAAATAGACATAAATCCTAGCTGTAACACAACATGATCTCTGTCTACAATCCAAACAATCTTTGTCACCGAGCAGAAATCCTCTGTGTGAATTCCTTTAAAATTCACATTGAGGTCATTTTAAAGATTTCTCCTCTGGCCATGGCAATCCTCTGGGTGGCTGTCCTCTAGGCACGTGACAAGCACATTTCAGCAGTTCAGTGCTGTCATTGTATTTACTGTTACACTTTTCTTTCAATGTGGAGAAGTTATTAAGGGTCACTAGCAGAAACTTTGGAAATTAAATCATTGGATTAGAATGTTAGTATTTTTTACACAAATATCTTTAGTAAATATGATAATTGTAATGCAGAATTTTGCTAACAGATGACACCTGCCAGTATTGCTGCTATTTTAGACAAGTAGTTGACAAAAAATAATAAATGCTTTTTCTCTTAGCACTAAGTACACTACTAAAAGTGCCAAGGCTATGTCAACTGGTGGCTGAATTCTTTTGCTCTAGCTAATGGTTCATCAGCTCGGCAAACAATAGATAGCCCGATACATATTGACTGATCAAAAAAAAATAATTCTTAGCACATGGCATTTTTAAAATCTATTTTTCACTTTAAAGGTTAATATACATTCCAATTAAACCAAAATACTTTCCTGTGCCTTTGGGCAGACAACTGCTTCAGGATTTATTAGAAAAAAGTAAAACAATACATTTCAATCAACAAATAAATTAATTACACACTATTGTAAATAAAAAATTTTAAAATGTATAACCATACTCATATATGTATGTGAATATGTAAACATTTGTAAATGACAGGTGTGTTAGAAGAAAGTATGCATTTTGGCTTCCAGGCAGCCTTTCACACAAGCTCTATGCTCACTCTCTGTTTTTTCTCCGTATTTACTTGTATTTAATTAGCTTTTTTAATTTCCATTTCTCTTAAGCTTTTGTTAAGTCTTAATATTCACTTGGGGACAAATTATCTATCTATCTATCTATCTATCTATCTATCTATCTATCTATCTATCTATCTATCTATCTATCTATCTATCTATCTATCTATCTATCTATCTATCTATCTATCTATCTATTTATCTATCAGCAGTCAAGACAGTATCGGTATCTTCACATTTACACTTTCACAGTTCTCTATTTTATTTTTATTTTATGTTTCAATTTTGTGACATACACTTAGCACAAAAACTAACAACTAACCTTTCTTTTTTTTTGTGGGACAGCAACAAAACAGTGACCTGTAACCACTTACCTATCTCACTGTCTGTATTGTACCCCAATTTAGTCAACACTAGGGACCTCTAATGGCAGACTGGTTCTCTTACTGGGACTTTCTTTTACTTTCAACCCCTTATTTGAACCCAGTTTACCACTCATAGATTACTTCACAAAATTTCTTTTGTACCCTTAAGCAAATGCAGCTAGACAAGGAATGATCAATATTGGCACTCAGCAATACTAGTAATCAATCAGTGTTCAGTGATTGGCTTCAAACTTGTACTTAAAAACTTCTTGTACTGTTCGTGTAGCCCATCAATCACTTCTACTCCATCCTTCATAAATTGTAATAAATATCATGAAACAAAAACTTGGATTGCCTAATTTTATTATTTCTATAACATCACCATACTTATGTACATGTGCTTTCTCAATTTTTCTATTTTTAATAAATTTGCAAAAATCTCAAGTAAACTTTTTTCACGTTGTCATTAAGGGGTGTTGTGTGTAGAATTCTGAGGAAAAAAATGAATTTAATCCATTTTGGAATAAGGCTGTAACATAACAAAATGTGGAAAAAGTGATGCGCTGTGAATACTTTCCGGATGCACTGTACATTGGTTCCATATTCTGAGCAAGTGAAGCACAGTTGAGTTGTTAGTATATTGGTGATGTTCTACGTAAACAAGGATTAGTTTACACAGGTAAATGGTGCGTGGAAGTCATCCAGTCATGGATGTTCATGAATGAGCGACCAATTGATATTGGTGCACAAATTATACGAAGAGAATTTCATATAGAGAGGGTTTTGCGCGATCGGCAAGATCCTTTATTGTTCCTGGAGGAAATTCTTTTCGAAAGATACCGCTTTAGCCGAGGGGGAATATTGTACCTCAAAGATTTATTAGCACCTTATATTCGAAGTCAAACTAGGCGAAGTCGGGCCCTCACAAACACAGAGACAGTATGCATTGCTTTGAGGTTTTTTACAAGCGGCACTTTTTTATATACTGTAGGTGATGCGGAGAATCTAACTAAAAGTGCAGTCTGCCAGGCAATTCGTAAAGTCTGTTTGGCTCTGAAATATTTCCTTCGGGTTTTCATAGTGTTTCCTGGACACCTGCGTGTGCAGACAATAAAAGAGGCGTTTCATGTCATTGCAGGTAGGCAACACACAGGTAAAAACACCCACAGTTCCAAAAAGAATCTCACAATCAGCCTAACATTCTCATTACCCAGGATTTCCAAATGTGATTGGGGCACATGGGACTGATCAGAGTGGAGTTTGATCAAACATTATTTGGAAAATGTACCTCTCGTCCTGATGAATAATCAGACACAGTGTCTTCATCAAATATTTGACCTTTGTCAATATCTCGTTGGTCAGACACAGGTTCAAGGGATATGACATTCCCTGCAACTGACCCAACAAAAAAGAGGGCTCTATGGAACATACCTATGGCACATATGGAGGACAAATATATGCAATGACCATCCTTTACCTGAAATGAAGTGACCACTGCATCCTGCCACTGGTTCTGAGGAGGAGCTTCCCCCTGGAATGCCCTCAGAAACAGGGTGATGAGCATTTTGCTGGAGAGCCAACTCTTCTGCAGGGGTTAGGTCTGGACCGCGTGGACCTCCACCTGTTTTTTGTTTGTTTGCCTTCTTATTAGCTTTAAAATTAATGTTTTTTATATTATATAAGGTTATTTATGTCAACAATTCTTTAAATAGTTATATACCAATATTTACCAGCTTGAAGTATATTTTTGTACTTCACTTTAACTTGTTCCCATGTTCTCCTTGTGCTCACGTTTGATCTGGAATTATGACATATTAAATAATAATTAATCTGACACATAGGAAATGAAACACTGCTTTCAGTAAGTACAATGCACACTACTTAGCGTTTAATTTGTCGGCCACTTTTTGCCGGCCGTCTTTTCTGGTTTGGGCTGCTTTTGCAGTGTTACCCCTTGTGCATATTAAATCTTGAAATTCTTCATGTCCTTCGAATAAAAGGTCTTGCTCCGCTTGTGTGAAAAAAAATGCGTCTGTTCTTTCGTCATTTTGTTACAGCCTATCAAAGACTTGCTGATCATGTTTTCTAGACTCAATATATATGGGCTTTTCAATCAGCGCGGGCGTGCGCATTCATCTCGGATGATTAGATCCAGCTAGACTAATCTACTACACAACTGCGTTTGAAAAACCGACTTATCCCGGATGAGTTTCACTGGTATTAACTCATCCAAGATGAGGCATCTGATCTTGGATGATTTAAGCGACGTACGGAAAATACCCCCTAGGTCTTTTTTTTTTGCAGTGGGAAAAAAGATTCACCTGACGTTTGGTGTGTTTAATTTTAAAACCATTTAACAAAAGGAGGACCAATTATCTTATTATGAAATTTTAGCCCTTCAAAACATTTTAATAGGTTAGGACTTCATGTGAATTCCTCCAGTGAAATTTGATTAAGATGACAATTTTCAAAAGATGCATTAAGAGAGAATTAGTAATCAGCCCCCAAATTCCTGCAATATTGTCTAATTAACTATTCCACTTCAAACGCCACCAATTCCCCATCAGCATTTGCTTCACTATGAAAGTTAATAAAGCTCAGGTCAGACATTGTGAATAACAGGCACTGACATATGCTCATACTGCTTCTCCCATGGCTAGTTTTATGAGGAATGCTCAGGGGTATACAGGACAAGCAAATTGTTTATTTGTGCCCCTAGAAATTAGGTTTATCTACAAAGTGCTGCTTTGAACTTCATTTCATTTTCAAGTCATTTTTGTTTAGTTGATACTTTCAGGATTTGGCCCCACAGTTGCTACTGCCCCTCTGTCAGTGTCTGATGCTATGTAACATTAATCGGGTGGCATTCATATGATTGAAAGACAAGAGTAATAAAAGAATGAGACTGATAGAGGCTGTTTACTCAAGCACCTTTACAAGTGTTTCTGTCAAACTATGTCTTGTCTTTATGGCTTACTGCTTGGCATTTTTGACCTTTTTGTCTGTTTTTCTGATTTTGTCCTTGCCTCACATTTTTGACTCTTTCACTTGTTTCTAATTTTCTCTTTTGTTTATGAACCACTGCTTTGCCCTGTTTTAACTATTCTTTTTAATCACTGACTTTTGTTAACAAACAACTGCTGTATCTCATTATATAATGCTGCAAACCTGCAGCTTAGTTTTTCGTGTGGGAGTCTGGGAGTCTGTTAGTTAATGGCTGCTTGGCGCAAGCTTCCACTTCTAATGGCAGTAGAGACTGGTGTGTGCCTGAGAATACAATATTTGTTTTGGCATTTCAAAAACTCTGTTATCATTTGATCTTCGGACACTAGCTCTGTTTCTGTGACATCTCTTTTTTCTTTTTTTTGTGTGTTAATTGCAGATCTTCTGATATAAGGAGAAATTTAATGAGATGAGTAAAGCAAGCCCTGGTTAGCTTGGCAACAATTTATTTCTTGTATAGCCCAAAATCACACAAGGAGTGCTGCAAAGGTTTTTAATGAGTCCTGTTTTTGATAGCCACCCAGCCTTGACTCTCTAAGAAAACAAGAAAAAACTCCCAAAAAATATCCATGTAGGGAAAAAAATGGAAGAAATTTTGGCAAAGGCAATTCAAAGAGTGACCTCTTTCCAGGTAGGTTGTACATGCAGTTTGGTGTCAAAAAACACAAAACGGAACAGAAATAGTCCTCGTCACAGAGCTAGTTGGCCAATCTATTATTGCTACTTCAGGAATACAGTGCAGTAGTACAATAGTAATAGTACAACCACAAAGCAAAATGCAAGAACAGATAATATCACTCACTAAATACAGAACTTTCACATATGAGGAAAGTACACATATTTGTTCAGAGTCCTGGAGACCTCAGCCAACAAGCTGCCTCCACACTACACTACTCGCCATTCCACAGCTGAGTCAGTGCTGGGCCGTCCAATCTGATGAAAGGTCCCTGCTACCCAATGGTAGCAAATCTTATCAGAGATTACTTTTCCATGAGCATGTAAGCAATTTGGCAGTAGAGCAGTGGCACCAAATACCATATGTGAGTACTGAGAAGAGAAACAGAATAGGCAAGCATTAGTAATAGATAAATAATAATAATAAATATATGAATTATGTTTTAGTACAAATGACTAAAAACAGAGATGCAGTATACATAGTTCATTGGCAGCTCTAGTAAGGGTATGCTAAACTAAAGTAGTGATTATTCAGTCGGGATTTAAAAGCTAAGACTGAAGGGGCAGCTCTTATGGTGGCAGGCAGACCATTCTACAGCTTCAGGGCCCTGTAACTAAAAGTTCAGCCTCCCACTATTATTTTATTAACCCTTGGAATCCTAAGCAGACCAGCATCTTGAGATCTTAATGTGTGGTCTGGTTTCTAAGTAATGATAAGTTCAGGTAAGTAAACAGGACCCTTTGGCCATTTAAGGCTTTATATGTTAAAAGGAGGATTTTGAAATCTGCCCTAAACGTAACTGAGAGGCAGTGTAAGGACTTGAGCACTGGAGTTGCGTGTTTGTATTTTCTTGTATTCGTATTTTCTTGTTCTTGTATTAAATCTTGCAGCAGCACTTTGAATTAACTGAAAGCTGTATAAGGAACAATTTGAACATCCAGTGAATACATTATAAATCTTACTAGAAATAAATGCATAAATTAATTACTCTGTATTCTGCATATTTAGAAAATGCCTTAATTTCCCAACATTGTTTTGATTGAAAAAACATGTTTTGGATAGTTTTGTAGTGTGCATTTTAAATGATATGATAGTGTCAAAGATAACAACTGGATTCAGTAAAACTAATAGTGCTTCCAACTGAGTTAAATAATGACAAAATATTATGATCAGCATCATTCCCTCCAATAATTAAAATTTCTGTTTTGTCTGTGTTCAAAGACAAGTAGTGCTCATCCATCCACTCCTTTAACTCACTAACACATCTAATTAAGGACAACATCAGAGAAACATCATTTGGTCTAAAAGAAAGGTATAACTGGTGTCATCTGCTTACAATTGAAAATTAACGTTATGTTTTCAAATTATGAATCCCGGTGTAAGCATGTAAAGTGAAAACAGTAAAGGTCCATATCTAACTTCTGAGTATAATGACAGAGTATTATTATCACATTTCTGTACGTACTCAAAACCATTTGATAAATAAAAATGAAACCAACCAAGGCCATTGCCTGTAAGCCCAATGTCATTTTCCAGCCCGTGCAGTAAAATAGAATGATCAGTGGTATCAAATGTGGTGCTTAAGTTTAACAACATACAGTGGAATTTCCTTCCTTCAGAGAATATCAGAATGTCATTTACAACACGCGTTAGTGCCTTTTCTGTACTATGACCAGTGCAGAAGCCAAACTGGAATTTCTCAAATAAACTGTGTTATATAAATAGAGACTGGCAACTAATTTTTTTTTAGAGAGAAAGTGAAAAGTTGAAATGGGTCTATAATTATATGTGATTCTAGGTCTGATTTTTTTAAGTAATATTTTGATGATTGACACTTTTAGTGCATCAGGTAATGTGCCATGCAATAATGAGCTTTTGAGAATCCTAAGAATAGGTATACAATTCTGTACAAGTAATTTTTTTCCAACACATTACCTGGATATTTGCAGAGCTGTTTGTTAGTTTAAGCAAGTTCATTTACTTTCATGATTATAAATTTAACACTTTCACAAGTGCTTAAAGTATGTGAACTATGAATGCGGACTGACAAATAGTCTGAGTCCACCAGGTTTGCATTTGCTTAAAAATCAAAATTTCTACCTCAGTCTCACACTGTAATGAAAATTGCAACTTTAATTATATTCAAAACATGTTCATAATCAGTTTGCCTGCAAGCCAGATAATGAATAATACATTCATATTAGCAATGACATCCACTTCAGCTTTATTTACAGCTTTGTTATCTTCTCACAGAAGCATATTGAAACACTTCAAATATACCCCACTGCAAAAAAAAAAAAAACTCAAATCAAAAGACAACTCTCTCAATATAGAATGTGACTGGAAATTTGGAAGTAGTGGAAAAGGGGCAAAGGTGACGCCAAGTTGTCAAATGGCAACAGAAAGTCCTCCAGGAAACTCAACAAAATGGAGAGGTCCTGTAAGTGTCAGAGTGGTAAGAAAGGATAGCAAACACTATTGTAAGGTACATCCTCTAGACACATTCTCACTATTAAGAGGTCACGACACAGTGGAAAGAAACGTCATATTCTAGATGTTACAGCACATACGCCTCAGCATATGCCAAGAGTGCTTACCAACTCAAAGAAAAATAGCCACAGACCAAGAAGTGCATGGTTGCTATACAGAAAAGCTGTGTTGCCCAGTTAAGGTTCTGGTGTCTCAAGTAACATACATCCAGACAGAATGAATCTGGTATACTTAATGCAATAGGTACACGAGATGCCTAGCAACTGGTTTATGTAGCATTAGTTGCCTCACCTACCATCATTATTGAACCAATGAGAGTGTTTGATTAAAAGAGGTCTTGTGCTTGAGCTCCAGTTAGATTCTTGTCAGATAAATCAAAAATCATTTTTTTGTCTTCTTGCAAACATGAAAATAACACAAGTGGAGTTACAACTGTTTTGTCAGTAGCAATCTTAGAAAAAAATATAGCCAAAAAAAAAAAACAGCTGGAATTCTTTAAAAGACTATAGACATTTTCTTTACATATCCTGAAATTGATGCTCACAAGTTGACTATTTAAAGTTAAATGGCAGGGCCTTTCAGTTGGGACATATAATACATTTCATAATCCTTTCCACTCAATGGCAACAACTAAGTGATGCTCATTTAAGATTTAGGAAAGGCAAATCACAAGATATCAGTAATGAAAAGGTCATCCAATTGGCGAGAAATTAGGAACACACAGCATGAGTAGAGGGGGTAAAATATCAACTAGGGTTTTTATTTTATTCACTTATGTGAATAAGCAGATAGATAAAATTTTTTACTTTGTTTTGTCAATTTTGTATCATGTGTTCTTGTTTTTTCCTTGACAGGTCTCCCAGGATTTAAGATTTCTACGACACCATGATTTCTCAAGGTTGGTGCTCATAGGAACCAGGTGACTCCATTTTTTATTTCAGTGTGGCAGCACAGTGACCATTTTTCCCTTTCAAAGGGCTGCAGAGTACATAGGTAAGATCATTAGCTTTTTAAAATTTTATTGAAAAGTCAGACTCCATCACTCTCACACTTCAAATGCTTAATAATACAGTAGACAGAAATGTGTTTGTTTGGTTAATGTTTATGCACATTGACATTTTTTCCCTTTTGTTTATACTCTTATTTGTTTATATTGTTTATACTGCTGTCTGAGTACATGGGTACTTACACTGATCACATAAGAAAATTCTTATGTGAATGCAGTAATGGCAGTTGTTTTGGGTGGGATATATAGTGTAAGTAGGATTTTTCACTATGTATTGCTATGTTACCTAATTTACCTTTTTAATGATCAATATTTTATTAATAATAATCAATATGTAACAGCACTGAATGACTATATATAAGGCATAGCAAACTCTTATTTGTTGTGCTAAGAGCTTCCTTTAACCATTTCACTATACAGTAGGTATCATCTACTCTTTAATATAGGTATCACTTAAGGTCATCTAATTTCTAACGGTCTTCTGGCTGACACTTCTGGAGTATGTAAATGATCAACTTTTGAAAGGAAAATCTAAATGCAATTCTTTTTATCGGTTTGATTGAGTTTTATTTCCATATTGTCTAAGGCAAACACTTACTATTTTGCAATTTTGTAGTTTACTTTTCTAAAAGAACATACCTTTCCAAGGGAGATAACAACCCTTGGCTGGATATACTAAAAACTGGAACATGAGAACATGGGACATGAATGAGTCTGGATGAGATGCAACAGAAAATGTATTATGTTACCCTTCTCACAGCCTTCAGGTAAACCCATAAAGTGCTGCAAATTCTCTGTACAAAACTTCAGTTTTATTTTCTATGTTTGGAAACAGAGGAGTGAAATGTAAAAAGACTCAAATAGAATAGCAAATAAGAAATGGATGAAAAAGAGTGAAGCTCAAACACTAAGCTGATATTACCAACAAGGAAACGCATCTCTTTGTTTTGTCCCCCTATCACTTCTACAACTCAGATAATTTAAGATAGATTTATTGCCTTCAGTATTTATTTATTTGCTTGCTTTTAAACATTTTGTACCAACCTGAGTCATGGTTCTATGTAGTTGGGTAAGTCAACTATATGGGCAGAAATACATTTGTTTATTTACTGTGAGGTGCTTTTTCATAGAGTGGGTGCTCTGCATACAGAGAAAATCTGTTTCCTAATAGTGAACTACCCAATGTTCAAGATCATATTAGGACTTTTCCTGCTGAAGTAATATGATGACAAGGTAGACTGGGCCAACATGAGGTAACTACAACTTGAAGCAAGAAATGCCATGTCTTAAAATCAAACCTATATTATAATTTAGTTGTCTTTTTCCTCATGATGCCCTGTTGCTAAACTGATTCCTACAATGTTTGTATAATGCTTTTGTTAGGAAGGTCAGAGCTGTGGGTTTCTCACCCTTTAAATTAAAATATTATTTGTTTTTTTCAAACACCATATTGGTGCTAAGCAATCTGCTAAAAACCTCAAAAAAGTAGTTTGTCTAAAGTAAAGGCCAATTAGTGGAAAAAGAACTCACTGTAAAAAAATGTTCAGACTATAGGCAAAGGAAACACCAAGGACTTAAAGGATAAGTTTGGTATTTTTCAAGACAAAGTTATTTCTTCACAAACATGCCATATATGCAAAGTTATGTTCTTAAGTTAATTGCTTTCCATAAATTTACAAAAATATCTTGCCCGCAATGGTGCTTTATATTGAAGTCTATGGGACAAAGAGGACAAGCTTAAAAATGTACCAAATGCATCTGTTTTTCAAAGCAAGACAGTCGTCAGGTATTGATCTGCGTCTTGTGATTGCATGCATAGTGTAAAATAGTTTATGTACCATATATGCTTGAATATAAGCCGAGTTTTTCAGCACCCAAAATGTACTGAAAAATGTCACCCTCGGCTTATATTTGAGTCAGGTCCTGCTGCCCCCGCCAACCTGCACGTGTTCAGTCTGTCCCTGTGGATTACCTGTGCAGTGAGCGAGAGAGAGAGAGCGCATGTGCGAGACCCCACACACACGAGTGAGAGAGACGCACGCACGCGCGAGAGAGAGAGAGAGAGAGAGACACACACACACACACACACACACACACACACACACACACACACACACGCACGCACGCACACACACACACACACACACACACGAGCGATTGAGATACCATATTGTTTTTGTTGACCCTCTTCTCCACTTACAGAGCTAGTTTACTGTTTTTCTTTGAAATAAATACTCAAAAACATTTAACCTACTGATGCCTCAATTAATGCACGGTAATTTTATTGGTATTTATTTTGATTATTGAAACTTACCAGTAGCTGCTGAATTTCCCACCCTAGGCTTATACTCGAGTCAATAAGTTTTTCCAGTTTTTGTAGGTAAAATTAGGTACCTCGGTTTATATTCGGATCGGCTTATACTCAAGTATATACGGTATGTCTTATTTGAGCAATAAAAAAAATCCACCAATATTATGAGATTCAGCCATTCTAAAAGAACACCAGCAGTGCGTTATAGCTCAGCATTTAGTCTTCCTGCTCAACAACCTTTCATGTCCCCAAGGATGGTTTCCTGTAACATACCAAATCACAATAAAGTTCTCGTGCCACGTGGCTGGTTTCATATTAATTTATTTCTGTATTTAGTTGAGAATTTGCATAAGCAAATAGAAAATGAATACTTACCATGAAAAATATTTTCCAGGTATATGCAATAAAATGAGTATTTGCAGATCCATTTTGTTGCCACAAAAATGTGTCAGAAACACAGAAGGGTATGGGTCAATAGTCAACAGCTGTCTTGGCTTGAAAAGTGGACTTATTTAGTAAGTTTTTAACCTTTACCTCCATGTAGAGGTTCAGAGAGAGCAAGATATAATTTATAGAAAGCACTTTACTTTAGAAAACAATTTCACGTGGCAAATGCAACGCAAATGAAATAACTTTGACTTGAAAAATTCTGAACTTATCCTTTAAAACTTTGAGTAGCCACATTGCGCAAGTTAGCCACGTGGTAAATATAGCCTTAAAATGTTTCACATGTAATCCCATTTTCCACAGTTGAAACCACCCATGGCAATGTGCTTTTTTTGCATCCAGATTTAGGTAATAGCATCATGCCTGAATATAAAATCTAAAATGTCACTGTCATACAATTAAATGTCATGTTAATTATCTTGGTCATGGCTACAATTACAGTTCAAGAAGATCTAATCATGGGTAGCTGCTAAAACTCTCCAAACCCTTACTTGGTTGTGGCAGGATGACTGATATGTGGAACCCGAAATATAACTTCCATTTGTAATAGAAATTTGACTTATTGCAGCAGAAGTGGCATGGAATACATGCAGGATTTTCTGAACACATCTTCTTTAAAGAATGGATTTTTCCTTTAATATATACTGTATTATGTTTTTTAAAGTTATTAGATCTGATCACCTCTGGCACTATATGTTTTTTTTTCCTTATTGATCTAGAAATGAATTAAAAAATGCTTCAAAGGTTACAAACAAAAACATTTAAGAAATTGTTTTTAAAGACATATACAGAATTTTAAGATCACAATTTTAAATGTCAAGATCTGGTTGTTTCCAAACTTCTGTAAAAAACATAGTGTAATGTCATGAGTTATGAAACAAGCTTCCTTATATGCTAAGGGCTACTTCCCATCACATGATTGAGCAGGATCTGCTGAGGATAACACTGTGGAGCTTATTGGGCACCTGTCTTATTTTTCCTGTTCACTGCAGGATAAAACAAAAATCAGTTCCATCCATTGTCTGGATGTACAGCAGATGTTAACCCTTTCGACCCTGACATCCTATTACTAGTACATATATATGCAGCTGTTTTTGTAAAGCACAGGTATGTTTGCAGCCATCAGAACCGGACGTGCTACTATTAGCACAGACTGGAGAGACTGGCATACAGTCCGTGAAACACGGAAGTGAAAATGGATACTTCCGGACTGTGTGCACCACTTTCAATTTTATTTCCTCAAGAAGACTGAAGTATTTGGCAGCTATTGTATACTAATAGTGATCATTTTTTGTTTTTTCATTTTTGAGCTTCCTAGACAACCCAAAGGTAAAATATCTCACAAAATAATTTTTCCCATAAAAACAGAAAATCCAGGGCCAAATGGGTTACCTTGAAAATATTCATATATTAATACATATGATTTAATTGTTTCAGCTCAGAAAAACATTTCTGTATTCTGAAACAGAGGTTTTAACTAAATGTGGAACAAAAAGCATTCACTCTATTGTAACTTTTGTGCAAATATCTATAGTGGAGTGTCGTGCTGGTATATACATATTTATTCCAATACAGACTTGAAGTGTGAAAGGGGATCTGCAGAGAGATAGAAGCATTTTACCTGTACCTTACCATCAACATAACATCCCTGTTCAGCACATTTTAACCAAATAGTATTTTAATTATTTGAATGGTGCTTCTCAACAGCTGTCCATCTCAATAGTGTTAAATGTTCTGTGTCTGTTCTCCCCAATTGGAGTGTTTGTGTGGCCAGGACTTCTAGTGCTCATTGTACAAAACACTGTTTAAATCAACAAGCACTTGAAATAAATCCAGGTTGTGATTTTTAGTTCCTTCAGAGAAATGTGCAAATTCAAAAAAGTAAAGAATCTGATCAAGTACTGTAAGTAACCAACATTGAGGAAGTATTTACACAATTACAAGAGTCCGTGCAGTGACAATCAGTTTAGCTTATCCTTGTGGAAAAGCACATCTGTGGGTTACAGATGTGTGAAAGAGACTTGTACGTTTTCCAAAACACACTTTGTAAACAACAGTACTGTCATGTCCAATACGTTTAATAACGCCGATAACAATGAACGTAAAAGCAGCCTAAGGTAAAACTTTAATTACAAACACACACACTTATAACATTTCAAAATAATATCTGTATTCACATAGATTTCAAAGTAATTGACTCATTTAATACATTACAGTTTTGTCTGACAGGTTCATCTCAATCCTTATGTTCAAATCATTTTTTTCCCCTTGAGAAGAAAACAAATTTGCAATAACCACAGTGTATGTTCAATAAATTATTTTGTTACTGCTGTGTTTGTTTTTATTGCAAAACAAGAAAAATTGCATCTTACTTAAAAATTATAGTCATAAACCTCAATTATTAGAATGTTATATTATGCTGATTACAATTGAAAGCAACAGTCTTCAGAACTGACGTTAACTAAAAAGAAAGGAAATGTTAAAGTTACAGTTACAAAAAAAAAATGTCATCAACTCTATGGTCATTTGTGAGAGTATTGATTAGCGGCAGTGCTCAGCAATTAAAGTGCATCTTGCACCAAAGAACATTAGCAAAACTAACTCAATAAATAAGTAAATAAGTTGTGTGTGTGCACCTATCATTGCTTTACTGCATTATGCCTTCTTGTCTCTCTATTTGAGGCAGAAATGCGCTCCTCCTTACTAAACAGATTAAGTTTAAGCATTAAACATTATTTAGAGGCAGTCAACTGAGTTATTTACAACCTGATTTTCTATGTTTCTTTGAATTTTTCCTTTAAAGGTAACGCCAGTAGCCACAGGATGCATTTCAAAACTGCAGCAACCGGTAAATAATTTGCCTTCTACGCATGTATACAGTATTCAAACAAAAAACAATTTAGATGCAAACAGTTAAGGAGCACATCAAGTGCCAAGCAAACATCTCTTTAATGCCCACTATGGTAGAAAATGCTTTGCTTCTTTGAAGGGTGACAAATTAAAAAATGAGCAGGATCCAGTCAGGGAAGGGCCACAAAATAAGCACAAACCAATCAGAGCACTATTAAAGTACTGTTTTCGGAAAGTCATGATTATCTTTGTCCACACTGAAACTCCACACTGCATTTTCAGAAGTATTCAGCTCTGGAAAGTGTTTTCAACAGTGTTCATTTTTAAGGGTCTATAATGATAGGGTAATGTGGACGAAAAGTGAAAACGCAGAAAAATGTATGCATTTCTAAATGAAAATGCATTAGCTATGGAAGAAAAAGAAGAAGTGGATGGGTCCGTTGACATAATAACATAATAGTCGTTACACAGGATTGTTTTTAAACAGCTGGTTATCAGACTAAATCAGATACCGTTAGCTAAAACCTATATGGACATTCAGAGCTTGTGCAAACTCCAACTGGAAGACATCTAAACTGTCAGTGAAATATGTGCTACAGTAATGTTGTACACTATAGAATCATGCTTGGACCATCTGGATTTATAAACCTAGTACTGAATCATTAATTAAAGGAAGTAAATGAATTCTAGATTTTTATTGCAAAAAAAAAAAAATAATTGAATTGGTGATCCTTGTTGTGCTGTTGAATGTTCTGTTTTGTTGAACTAATATAAGGCATATGGACTAAGGGAGGAATTTACAATGTAATGATTTGAGATTAGCCTTCACCATTTGTCTGTGAATAATAAGTGTATTATTAACTGAAAGCTCTGATGTATACCTTACTGATTATTACTAGCTATTTGTCATTTTTGACAGCATTGTAGGGTACATTCTGGATATAGGATGATAGACCACACCCCTATTGAAAGATATTTTTTTTGTGTTTGACTCCAAATTAATAGTACTTGTCACACAGAAAGAAACTAAAGAATAGAGGGATTGACCTCAATTCATGGCTAACAACTCCAAGCGTGTAATAGAATCAGCAGACTCTCCAAGTTCAGCACTTGGAGGGAAAGCAGCCACCGCAAATAATAAAGATTGATGACAAAGTCAAAGTTACTAAATCCCTAAATGAATCCATTAGTGAGCTGAATACAAGTCAATTGACAAACTTGTTCAAACATTGGTACCAAGAATTACAGTTAACAAAAGGAATGCCTTATTGGAAATGTAATTTGTATTAATTAATAGATCCTTTATGTGCACTTAGGAGTTCAATTATTCAGACTAGTGCAAATGACAATTTTCGTATTTGTAGAGTCAAATCTATATATTTTTTGGAAGATACTTTTTATACTCTCAAAGTGTATTGGGTTATACTGGTTTATTTTCTGAAGCTAAAGTGATAAATATAAATGTCAAAGCCAGTCTGCTCCAAGCTCGATGTGTGCATCCAAAGACATAATTAAAGGTAATAGTAACAGTATGGTGCAAGTGTCTTAAGCACCCTAAATTTTATACATCTATTTTTTATTTTTTGAAAAAATTAAATATTTTAAAGAATGTATTTTTGTTAAAGAAAGTAAAGTAATAAGCAAAAGCACTAGAGCACTTTTCAAATAAAAAATAATTATGTTGTAGGGATATAGCCCAGGGCGGCACGGTGGCGCAGTGGGTAGTGCTGCTGCCTCGCAGTTGGGAGACCTGGGGACCCGGGTTCACTTCCCGGGCCCTCCCTGCGTGGAGTTTGCATGTTCTCCCCGTGTCTGCGTGGGTTTCCTCCGGGCACTCCGGTTTCCTCCCACAGTCCAAAGACATGCAGATTAGGTGGACTGGCAATTCTAAATTGGCCCTAGTGTATGCTTGGTGTGTGGGTGTGTTTGTGTGTGTCCTGTGGTGGGTTGGCACCCTGCCCGGGATTGGTTCCTGCCTTGTGCCCTGTGTTGGCTGGGATTGTCTCCAGCAGACCCCCATGACCCTGTGTTCGGATTCAGCGGGTTGGAAAATGGATGGATGGATGGATGGATATAGCCCATTTTATGATTAACAAAATGGTTGTGATCAATGACATAATTAGTTGATTGAACTAAATTTAAAAACTGAAGTAGAAACAATAAATAATCATACTAGGAGAAGGACAACGAAACTAAAAAACCGAGAGTATGTCAGGTGACAGTTTGTCCTTGAAATCATTTATTCTTAGACCATGGTATGGTATAGTGCAACAAGACACAAGGTGGTCACCCTACTTCAGCAAGGTCTCTAACAAGTAGACAAGAGATTTCAAGATATGCTGTTCTTCAAGTTTTCCTGACAAAGCTCAAAGGAATGGTTAAGGTTGTGGACCAGAAATGCAGTGATTGGCCACAGACGTTACGTACAGCAGACAAGTAATGTCCCTTAAAAGTCACAAGTCTGGCACTGCCTAAAGTTCTGAACTCATAGTAACCAATGGAACCCAAATACATCACTCCATACCTTGGTGGGATCTTGTCAGGAGTGGTTTTCATTGCAGAGTTTCTGCCACATAACCAGTTCACTGAAGTGTAAAGAAAAGCCAAGCAAAATGGCACCTTTTATTGGCTAACTAAAAAATTAATTTAGTTAAAAAAATTTTTAGTTAGCCAATAAAAGGTGTCATTTTGCTTGGCTTTTCTCTACATTCATAATGGCTAACACGGTACAACACCCTAGTACTACTGAAGTGTAAACAAAGCCAAGAGTCTCACCTACACACAAAAACACAAGGACTAGTCTGCTGAGTAATGGCATTAAGTGATTTGGATGATTTTCTTATCAAACAGAAGCAAATTTGTCTACAAAATGGCTAAACTACACTACATGAGTGAGTAGAAATGGAGTTGGTGATTTAGACTCATGCATCATGTAGGAATTTGATCTGTTCCAGCTACATTCTGCTGCAGGAGAATGACCTCGAACATATGGAGAAAATCATAAAACCCCCCTCAACTAAAAGAACAACAAGGAGTTTTTCAGCAGATGGCACGGCCTCCACAGAGCAGTGCTATCAGCATAATTAAGGCTGTTTGGGATTAACTTGAGAGACAGAAACAAGTGAGTCAACCAAAGTCAGCAGAAAAATCTGGGCATGTTCTGCAAGATGCTAGGCACAATCTACCACATGATTTTCTGCAGTGAACTACTGCACTACAGAGGACCTAAACACATTTATTCAGTTTTAAAGACAAAGTGTGCATCACACCAAAGATTAATTTCATTTTTTATTGTTTATTATTAGGGCAGCATGGTGTCGCAATATTAGCGCTGCTACCTCACAGTAAGGAGACCAGGGTTCACGTCCTGGTCCTCACTGTGTGGAGTTTCTATGTTCTTCCCATGTCTGCATGGCTTTCCTCCAGTGTTCCGGTTTCCTCCCACAGTCCAAAGGCATGCAAGTTAAGTGAATTGGCAATGCTAAATTGGCCCTAGTGTGTGGTGGGTGTATATGTGTGTGTGCGTTTGCCCCGTGATGGAGTAGCGCCCTGTCCAGGGTTTGTTCCTGCCTTGTGCCGTATGATTGCTGGGACTGGCACCAGTAGACCTCCACCACCCTGTTCAGGACTAAGCAGGTTAGAAAATGACAGAATGACTGTTTATTATTATTTATAGTTTATTCTTTGTTATTAATTATTCTTGAATCTACATTCTTCTAATTCTTCTTCTTTCAGCTGCTCCCATTAGGGGTTGCCACAGCGGATCATCTTGTTCCATATCTTCCTGTCTTCTACAACTTGCTCTGTCACACCCACCACCTGCATGTCCTCTCTCACCACATCCATAAACCTTCCCTTAGGTTCTCTCTTTTCCTGTTGCCTGGCAGCTCTTTCTTTAGCATCCTTTTAACAATATACCCAGTATCCCTCATCTGCACATGTCCAAACCAACACAATCTTGCCTCTCTGACTTTGTCTCCCAACCGTCCAACTTGACCCAACCCTCTAATGTACTCATTTCTAATCCTGTCCGTCCTCATCACACCCAGTGCAAATTTTAGCATCTTTAACTCTGCCACCTCCAGCTCTGTCTCCTGCTTTCTGATCAGTGCCACCGTCTCCAACCCATATAACAAAGCTGATCTCACTACCATCCTGTAGACCTTCCCTTTCACTCTTGCTAATAACCGTCTGTCACAAATTACTCCTGACACTCTTCTCCACCCATTCCATCCTACTTGCGATCTCTTCTTCACTTCTCTTCCACAATCCCTGTTACTGTGTACTGTTGATCCCAAGTATTTAAACTCATCCACATTCGCCAACTCTACTCCCTGCATCCTCACCATTCCACTAACCTTCCTTTCATTCACACACATGTATTCTGTCTTGTTCCTACTGACCTTCATTCCTCTCCTCTCTAGAGCATATCTCCACCTCTTCAGGGACTCCTCAACCTGCTCCCTACTCTTGCTACAGATCACAATGTCATCAGCAAACATCATAGTCCAGAGGGACTCTTGTCTAATCTCATCTGTCAACCTGTCTATCACCATTGCAAATAAGAAAGGGCTCACAACCAATCCCTGATGTAATCCTACCTCCACGTTGAATGCATCTGTCACTCCTACTGCAGACCTCACCATTGTCACACTTCCCTTGTACATATCCTGTACAACTCTTACGTACTTCTCTGCCATTCCCGACTTCCTCATACAATACCACAGCTCCTCTCAAGGCACCCTGACATATGCTTTCTCCAGGTCCACAAAGACACAATGCAACTCCTTCTGGCCTTCTCTATACTTCTCCATCAACACCCTCAGAGCAAACATTGCATTTCTGGTGCTCTTTTTTGGCATGAAACCATACTGCTGCTCACTACTCATCACCTCCCTTCTTAACCTAGCTTCCACTACTCTTTCCCATAACATCATGCTGTGGCTCATCATTTTTATCCCCCTGTAGTTACTACAGCTCTGCACATCCCCCTTATTCTTATAAAATGGCACCAGTACACTTCTTCTCTACTCCTTAGGCAGATTCCATTAAACAATCTGGTTAAAAACTCCACTGCCTTCTCTCCTAAACACCTCCATGCTTCCACAGGTATATCATCTGGACCAACGACCTTTCCATTCTTCATCCCCTTCATAGCTGTCCTTACTTCCTCATTTCTAATCCTTTGCACTTCCTGATTCACTATCTCCACATCAACCAGCCTTCTCTCTCTCTCTCTCTCTCTCTCATTCTCTTCATTCATCTTCCTCTCAAAGTACTCTTTCTATCTTCTCAACACACCCTCCTCGCTTGAATGTTTCTTTCTTTAACCTTTATCACCCTAACCTGCTTCACATCTTTCCCAGCTCGGTCTAACTACACTTTCCCCTGCCACCACTTTGCAGTCTTTAATCTCCTTCAGATTGACACTTCTGCGTATGATGTAATCTACCTGTGTTTATCTTCCTCCACTCTTGTATGTCATCCTATGTTCATCCCTCTTCTTAAAATACGTATTCACCACAGCCATACCCTTTTCACAAAATCCACTATCTTCTGACCTTCTTCATTCCTCTCCTTGACACCATACCTACCCATCACCTCGTCATCTCCTCTGTTCCCCTCATCAACATGTCCATTGAAATACGCTCCAATCACCACTTTCTGTTCCTTGGGTACACTGTTCATCACTTCATCCAACTCACTCCAGAAATCTTCTATCTCATTCATTACACAGCCAGCTTGCGGGGCATATGCCCTAACAACATTCATTATCATACCTCCAATTTCCAGCTTCATAATCATTACTCTGTCTGACACTCTTTTCACTTCCAAAACACTCTTGACATACTGTTCCTTCAGAATAACTCCTACCCTATTTCTCCTCCCATTCACACTATGATAGAACAATTTGAATCCACCTCTGATCAGCCCTTCCACTTAGTCTCTTGCATGCACAATATATCAACTTTCATTCTCTCCATCATATCAGCTAACGCTCTCCCCTTACCAGTCATACTGCTAACATTCAAAATTCCTACCCTCAGTTCCACTCTCTTTACCTTCCTCCTCTCCTCTTTCCTCTGGACACGTCTCCCCTCTCTTCTTCTCTTTCTTCGGCCAACAGTAGCCCAGTTTCTGCCAGCACCGTGTTGGCTAACAGCACTGGTGGCAGTCATTGTTAACCCGGGGCTCAGCCGATCCAGTATGGAAAGCTGTCTTGTTGTTTGCATGTTGATCTGGCAAAATTTTACACTGGATGCCCTTCCTGACGTGACCCTTCCCATTTATCCAGGTTTGGGACCAGCACAAAGAAACATAATGGTTTGTGTATCCCCTGTGGTTGGTTGGTTAACCACCAGGAGACACATAGTAGTTATTTAGGATAAGGAAGACAGAAGTTTTGAGAGAAGGTTGTTATTCTCACTAATCCTAGTGGTTTCTCTGGGTGGGTTTGGTTTCCTCCTACTATCCAAAGACATGCAAGTTAAGTGGATTTGCAATGTTAAATTGGCCCTAGTGAGTATGTGTGCAATGGACAAAGCACCCTGATGCTTGCCAGGATAAGCTCGATCTGCTCTAATAATGGATAGAAAGATGTGTGTGTACAGATTATTCATGTAATGCTAATATATCATGTCCTGCCACTGGAAACGCCAAACCCTCATGGCTCTCCTGTTTTAATAACCTTGGCAATGAAATCTGTAGAATAGACAGCATAGAAAGTTCCCTTTCAACCAGGTGGCTCCTAATGTGGTATGATGCTGCAGATACTTGGCCCCTTGCAATTAATTAGTTTGCTTGGTGCTACAATAATAATACAATATTGTAATAATGTAAAACATGCAGGGCATCAGCCATTGATAGTACCTGAAAACCATATAAAAGAGTTATCGGGAGATGGAAAGCTCTATTGACATTGTTTTAGTTGAAGGCTCAGCTCCATTCATGAATACTGAGGTGCTACCTTATAGTGGCAAAACAAATACAAATGTCATGTCATTTTCTAAACCACTTAATCCAGACCAGGGTCGTGGGAAGTGTTGTTGGAGCAAATCCCAGCAAGCACAGGCTGCAAGGCAGTGACCAACCTTGGACAGGGCACCAGTCCATTGTAGAGCGAACACGAATGTGGGCCAATTTAGCCTTGACAATTCACCTAACTTGCATATCTTTGGACTGTGGGAGGAAACTGGAACACCCAGAGGAAACCCACATAGACAAAGAGAACGTGTAATCTCTACACAGGGAGGACCAGGAATATGAACCCTTGTCTCCTTACTACAAGGCAGCAGCACTACCACTGTGCCACCATGTCACCCCACTTGTGGAAATATTCATGATGTTTTGCAGCATAGTGTTATTTTATCCTCTAGATGGCAACAAAATACTGCCCTGGGAGATATCATACTTAATACTGTAAAGCAGATCATTTCACGTCACCCTGAGTCTGACTTGGGCTTAACTGTAATTATATAGAATTCTGGGCCCATGTCACTAAGGAGGTTACTCTAAGGTGCTGTTACTAATCGTTGAACAGATCCTCTTAAAGAGAATTTGATTTTTTTTTCCAATTTGAGATAAAATAGAACATCACTTTCCCACTATGTTACAGTTGGTGGATGAACATTTTTTAATAGCACACTTTAATATCATGTGGTATTACTCCAAATACCATCATTAAGGTGTTGGTAGTCATTTTAAATTCAATATTTGTCCAAAATGTCTTAAATGTTGGACATGTGGCCTAGTTGTGCACATGTCACGGATTGGATCTTGCCCTGGGTCCATTTAAGATCATTTTAAATGAGATTAATGTAATGGTAGAAACTTTTTAGTAAAATTATGACTTGCTATGTACATATTGAACTAAATGTATTATATGAATTGCTGAGTTTCTTTCCTTTTCTAAAATTTCAATTGATAGACCCAATTCCCATCATTTGCTGGAATTATTAAATTCCTTGACAAATGTTTATAATACTCTGAAGACGTTGTCTTCATGATCTATCTACAATAGCCAGAATCAATTCAGTGATAGATATGAAAGGTGTGCGCAGTTGAGCAGGTTGCTTTTAATAAAGTTTTTAAAGTTTATATTTAAGAAAAAGTTTGTAACTAAAAGATTAAACGTGGATCTTATTTATAAAGATACAAATACATTATCACTACAGAGATCTTTAAAAGTGGTAATCCTGCGTGTCTTCTTTAGACTGAGTACTGCATAGATTACATAAATTACAGAAGGCTCAATAAGTGATTATCATGCATAGGAGCAACAGTTAAGAGATTCTTTGCCTTAAAATTTATGCTACATTGGTTCCACATCTTTAGTAAGTGGTGAACAATTGGATTGCTGCTAAGTTTACATTAATTAGTGTCAACTGGAACACAGAGGAGAGCATACAAAGAAGAGTTAGAAAATATTTTTTTCCTATTGCAAGTCAAGCAGGTATGTATTTGTGGACTTCAGCCAATTTCTAATATCTTATTGCATTAATGTTTACAGTCCAACAGTGGGATCTTGCATGCCAGAGAAGTCACTGGCAAAGAACATTTTCATTTTTTTTATCAATCCAGAGATCTTATGAAAATTTCCAAGCAGGTTTAATTCTAATGATATAGATGATAGTGGGTCTGAGATTTAAAGTAACATATCATTGCCACCAAGAGACACTTTCTGTTCAAACCCTTGCACTATGATTCTTTGTATCTCTAATTGCTTCCAGAGATGAACTGCAAATGATAATCACAAAAAACATTCATAATTTTGAACATCCTTTTCTATATTCATATTCTAATTTGAAGTATTTCTGAGTTCATATAATTAATAAGGACTGAGGCTTTTGGAGCAGTGGAGTTAAAATATAATCCGTTTTAATTCTAGCAAAGTTTTTTACTGCATCCAAAGATAGTTAGACCTGTGGCGAGTCAGACTGTGTAGGTTAACAAGCACTGGATTAATATGTCCAGTTTGATCTTGTGATGTTACAGAGGGAAGCACAATCTTGATTCTTGTAGCCTTTGTCAGTATCTATATCATTATTCAGTAGTTAAATTGATCTGTTGATGCACATTGTAGAAAGCTTTTGTTTTTCTTTGGAAACACAGTAACAGACAGTTGGTGTAATGTTTTTGGCAGAATTTTATTTTCTGTAGCTTCAATAAACATTGCTAACAAAAATGGCACTCACTGACTTGAAAATCCTTTATTAAATTCCACTAGCTAGCCATTTGGGCCTGCAGCTTTTCTGCTATGCAGTGAGTTTATGATATCCTTATCTCTCTATTATAATAAAAACAACTTGGGTCGAGACGTAATATTCTTGGAAGACACTTTGACGTCCCGCAAGACAAAGCAGTGAGACAAAAGGACAGCTGCTGTACAGGCTTTTAAATGATTGACGCACAGCGCAACAAGCAAAACACGCATGCTCGGTAGCAGCAGCAGCAAGACAGCAGCTGATCCGACTGCATCTCCTTAGCGTGCGTTCAGCCCCCCCTTCAAAACGCGAGCGGCAGAGATGCGAAATGGCTGGCGTGAGGCGCACTCCCGGGGTTGAGCGAAGCGAGCAGGGGGCTTTGCCCCCTAGTATTTCCTAAATTTTCAGATGTTTATTAAAGTCTTCTACACCTAGTGTTTTTAGACATGGTATTTGTATCTATCAATTACTATTTTGGGACTGCAGGCAGTATATTAAAAGAAAGCCATGATCTGTCTTGTTTACAAGACTGTGAGACATTGTACTAATCGTATGTTATTTTGTCTGTGTTCCTTTTTATATCATCTAGATGTTGTGGCGGATGGCTGGGGGCCATGCCCAGCCGGGACTCCTGGAAGGACCTGGAGAGGGACTATACCTCCCCTGGGCCACGAGAGGGCAGCCACCCTGATTTGTATGGGGGCCACGGGAATGGAGCATAGAAGCTCAACCCTATTGGGGCCCGTGGTCACCACAGAGGGGCACTCGCAGGATTGTGGAGCCCTGGACATCAGCACTTCTGCCACACTCGGAAGTGCTGACGGAAGGAATTCCAGGGACACCCAGAGTGCTTCCGGGTGCTCATGCGGCACTTCTGCCACACCAGGAAGTGGCTCCGGAAGATCAGCAAGGAGTACCTGGAACACAGGAGCTGGAGTCGGGAGGAGAAAGACGAAGCTTGGGAGGAGAGGAGCAAAGGTGGAAAGGAATACGGAGAGTAAAGGAAAGAAGGGACTGTGTTTGGTCAGATTGGTGCACCATTTTGTGAGAATAAACAGTGTGTGTTTTTGGACATCCAGCGTCTGTCTGTCTGTGCCAGGAGGGCTGTCTTATCACAATGTATAATTCAAATGTCAGATAGAAGTAAAGGGAATTGGGGATAGAAAAGGAAGTGGAGACTGCACAGATAAACCACCCTTGATAAGATAAAGAGTTTTGTTCACACTTTCATAATCAAAGCTTTTAGGCAGAGCTGTCCAGAATAGCAAGCTAATATCTATGTGTAACTTCACAAGGTACAGACGTCCACGTGGGCCCTTTTGGTATAAAGAAAGGCCTGCCTGAGAGAGACAACAGAGAAAACAGACAGAGAGACTCCACTCCATCGGAGAGACTCTACTCACCTGGTTGTCGAAGACGCTATCCATGCGTCAGACCAAGTGCTGACCATAAAGACACCCAAGTTGGCTCCTTCTCCGATGCTTATGCTTCCTTTGATACTATCTTTAATTTTCCAAATTTTTACACAAAGTATTATTTAAACTTTTTGACCTTGAAGCAAGGATTCATTTGTTCTTAGTCTATTTTAATAAATACCAATTTGCTTAGATTTCTATATCTTGCCTGTTCATCTTGTGTGACTTGAAGTAATAGTATGGATACAAGGCACATGCTCTTGGAAGACTGGCACTTTCTTTCTCAAAGGGTTAGCTGACTGAGAAGGGATGCCCCAACACATGACAGCACAGAAGCAGTAATGCGTCATTGGTTGGTAAGTGACATTGCCCAAGGTGTATCCTCCATGTGTCTGGGTTATTCTCAGAGACAAAGGTGTATCAGCCTTTAGGTCTTGGTTATATACTAGGACACCCATGGGGTGTTTATGGTAAAGCTACTGAGTCCTTGTGTAAAGTACTGAGAGGTGATAGGATTTACAGACATCACTCATAATTATGGCTTGAGTGGATAGGGCCTCTTTGTATAAGGGTGGGTCTTTCTGAGCGTGTATATTAAACGTAGGGTGAAAGAGTAGGCCAATCCATAACCAACCTGGTGAGTTCCACTAACCCCAGGACAATACAGGATATTAGAAAAAATCCTTAATTCATCTTTACACAGAGCATTCCTTACATATTGTATTTATTGCTTTGTTATTTGTTTTTTTCTACTACATTATTAATCCCAATTGTTGCATTGCAAAGGTCTCAGTTATATATTTGCTGAGGTGGTATCTTATGGGACTTTTCTCCATGTTCCTAATTATCAATTATGAAAATCTCTATAATCAATTCTGGTGCCTTTTTGGTCTACAATTTATTTTTATGTGATTTGTCCTTTTAAAAATTGCCCTTAGTGTTTCCAAGAGTGTTTCCACAGAAACTTCTGGGGAAGTATTGGTCTCTAAAAAATAATAATTTGTGTGGAAATTAATTTAATGAAATCCTCATTCACTAACAAGAATGGATTTAGTCACTAGGTGTAAGTTGGGCTTGTAAGACATAATGAGTTAATCTCCATATTAAAAACGCCTGAATAGTATTATATTTGCAGGATTTAACAGGAGGAGTAAAAAAGTAATCAGTTCTTGGGAAACTATGATGTATTAATGAGAAAAAAGGAATATTCTCTTCGATTTGGATACAAAAATCTCCATGGGATGGTGAGATTGCTATTCATAATAAACGGTGTAATTGCTGTTACAGTTTTAGATGTTACATTGCAGTTATTTTTAATCCCCACACATTAAAGATATCTGTAATTATAATCCCAAATGGTGAAAATCTAATTACAGATTTTCTGTAATTGAAAACTCCATGGATGTCTATGGGAAAAGTCTGCCACTTTTCACTTGTCAATATGGAAATACAGGCACAATATCTATAATCTGAATTTTCATTAGTGAAAATGTAATTATGGATAATAAAAATAGCAATAAGCATGACATATGAAACATTAATATTGGTTTCTTTACATGTGTCTGAGTGACTTGAACTTTAAAGAGGTTGACCTATATACAGAAATGGGTCCAGATTTTATTGATGGACTACTTTGTTTATTCTAAGGTTTGCAGCAATTCATGTAATGCTAACTACAGGTTAATAGTTTGCTCACTTTGAACAAAACATCTGAACGTTTTCTAAGGTATTTTTGATAAAAGACAAGTACAGTTTTACCGGGACTAGTACATTTTTCATCCAACATTCGTCTTACTGATCCTTGAGGCTGTTAAAATTTGTAGCTTTGTTTTAAAGTCAATTCCATCTTTACAACACCACACTGTTCCTAAATTGAAATGAGCTGTTTTAAGAAATGGAAGGGTCAATGAAAAAATGCTAAACAGTGCACTTATATTTTGATATAGTATTCATTGACAAGTAAACTGATTGGATGATGCAACAAAACTGTATTTTGAACCATTTCCTATGCTTGTATATTTTGCCAAAAGCTTACAATGTTTCTTATGCATTTTGCAAAATTCAGTAGCATTTTTCGTTACATCGTTCCATTTTCTTCCACTAAGGTATAGAAGTCCTTATAACTCCACAGAAAATGTCTAGGGATCCTTGAAAATGCTTTTAAAAAATAGAAAGCTTTTCCCCTTCTAATATGCACATTGCCCACACTTATCAATACATGTTAAGATGAAATGGTAATCCCCTGACCACAACATGTGTGAAATAAGAGCTTAACAGTTTATATTGTATATATTTACACAAGAAGGAAGGTATTTTGAGTTTGATTTCATATACTCTGTTGTTATTCTGCTAGTTACAACATGGTTAAAGTGGTTTTGAAAAAGAAACCATGTAAGAAAGGATACAGTATTGCAGGTCATTGTTTAACATGGCTAAGTTTATAAAATATCCAAATGAAATTGTGTGCTGGGAGATATTATAATTTATTTACTTATTTATTTTTTAATTAACCATGATTTGCTTTATACTTCACAGCACACACAGGGAACAAAAGGCTTGTGATATCACAGATGATTTACTGCTAGAAAACATTCACAGCACATTCTGGAGAAGACAGTTATCAAAGTGTATTTGAAGAGAAGCTTTTTCAATATTTAACTTAGTACTGTAAAATGGGACACTGAAGCTGTTGAATACAATCTGTCACATTTACACTGTCCAAATAAGAGAGCAAGGTAAATAACATCTTATAAAAACTTACAATTTCAAATAATTACATGAAGAAAGTGTCAGGTACTCATAACAGAAAACTAGAGCGCATCAATAACAAATGTATTTTAAGAAAAGTATTATTGGTGTAGATTGTAAAGTTAATAAAGTGTAAAAACTGCATAGCTACTGTCTAAAAAGAACAAAAAGGAGCCACAAAAAAGTTTGGGGTAGCCACTCATATATTGTTCCTGGCTGCAAAATGGGTAATTTTGATGTGTACAGGCTAGAGTCCAAAACAGAATTGATTCGATAGCACAAAGGTGGCGGCTTTAAGGGAGAGTGGAGGAAGCGACGTCACCAGTGGGGCTGGAACTGGAAGTGGCATCATTGTACCTGGGACCGGAAGTGACATCATCAGTGGGGCCGGAATTGATAGTGCCATCATTGAGGCTGGAAGTGGCATCATTGGGGCCAGGCTGGATTTCCCGTAAAAAGCATCCCTTGGTCCATCAGGACTTCCTTAGGGATGCCAACTCGCGCAAGGACCCCTACCAATTCCTGCGCAATGGCCTTGGAAGTGGCTGAGCACAATAGAACAGCTTCAGGATATCAGGTAGCATAATCCACGAGGACTAAAATATATTTGTGTCCTTAAGCTGAAGTTTCCAGGGATCCTACTAAGTTAACCCAAATTCTTTCAAATGGAATATCAATCAGGGGATTAAGAATGAGAGGAGCACGGTCCCTCCTAGGAATTTGTCGTAATTGACACTCCGGGCAAGACATGCAGAAGTAACGCAGCGGGCAATAAAATCGAAGCTTAAACCGCTGCAAAGTTTTTCCGGTGCCCAAATGGCCTCCTATGATGTGGGCATGTACTAATTCACAAACCTGCTGCTGGAAAGTCTGTGGTATTAGCAACAACTTCCTCACCTCCCCCTCTTGCTCCACTACTGGATACAAAGGTCATTTTCTAAAACAAAGTGAGGACCCTGTGGCATGGACTGATGAGTGTGTTGGTAATTGACAAGAATGACTGCATTTTTTGCAAATTTAAGAGGACCGTTATTCCACTGTTCCCTTTTAAAAGAAGCCAGAGTCTCACAGAACTGATACTGTAATATGGAGAGAGGGTCAGGACTGACCTCAAGGGTTGTGGTTTCCTCCCGTCATCACATTGAGTGGCCACATCATCTGTCTCCACCGGTTGGTTAAAGCCTACTGACTCTCATGTCTGAATTTATCAAGTGGGAAAGTCACATTCCTAAGAACTAGACTGAATCATAAGAAATAAAACAGTGGCATACCTGGCAATTTTCAGACATAATAAGGATTCATCAGGAGAAGAGCAGTCCTTTGTGTCATGAAAAGCAATAGTCAGAAGCATCTTGTATTCCAGGTTGGCCGATAGCTGCCACCCATTGGGAACCACAAGTAGACAGAAAAGAACACAAATAGTCCAAGCAAATTGCACAAACTAACTGGATGAAACAGTTGCAGATCAGTTATGGGCCAGAGGATGGTGTAAGGAATAGAAAGAACATCAGCAGCCATCGATGCAGTAGATGTACATTCAGATAAGATGAAAAGAGGAATCAGGTGGCAGACTGTGTTCAAAAGTGCTTCAGGTATTTAGGTAGTGAGAAAACAAATAGTCGACAAGGAGTTCTTTTGTCTTAACAGAGCACAAGAGCACCAATGTTTAAGCACACACACGGCACTGTAGTCAATAATTGAATACTTGAAATGACCTCAAACTGTTACTTAACAAGATGTTCAGAAGTATAGAAGCAACATGACTACCATTAACAAAAGAAGACCAGTCAGAAAACAAGTCAAACATCTCAAGTATAAAACCAGACAGGAGGTGAGAAAGGTGCCTTGAAAATAATGACAAAATCTGAGAAGTAGGCTATACAGTAATGTGCTCAAGAAAAGGAGTGTCAGTGAAGAGACTTTCACACATGCACGCAATGATAGATGAAAGGCACTGAAGGTACACATAGGACAAGAGACAGAAAATATTTTTAACTGTTCTATTACCTTAATTATGCTTTTAATTCACACAATGAGAAATCACCTGAAACAGTGATGTGCCTGAAGTTAATTCTTTCTAGGAAAGTGTCCCTGATATCACTACTCTCATCTTATTATGTTCACTCTGCTATGATAGTTTGAACATATATGACAATAACATCACGTCAATGCAAAGCATAACTCTGAGTGGTGATACCTTCAGCTTTCTACACCATAAATGTAGATACATACATACCTAAAAAAACAAACCTGAGAACAGAGGCATAAAAAATATTCTGATGAGAAAGAAAACAAAAAAGGGACCAAGAATAGTATGCTGCCTTCTGGAAGGTCTAAACTCTATCTATCTATCTATCTAAACATGATAATAAGTAAATAACAAATGGAAACTTTTCCAAGAGTATTACAAACATTAGAAAGTTTTTTTCTTATGTTAGATATTTTTTTTGCAAAGATTTGTAGACACATTGAATGAATTAGCTGGTAGTATGGTGGACAGTAGGACCTTCAAATCTCGATTGAAATCTGGCCTGTACTTGTCATATTGCTCAAATGTTCTAATATTCTAATAAAATGCTTCTGAGAGGTTTAACAAATGATGATGTAAAATACAAGAAAATTAGAAAAAAGGGATAGAAAACATCAGTCATACAGTATAAACCATATGGTGCTTTTTTAAACAGTGCCTTTTAGAAGCAATCAGTTACCTCATACATTTTAAAACTTTTGCCGGACTACACATACTACTTACTCTCAAAGATACTAGAAGAAACATAAAAAAACAGACATTCTAGGCATCTTAGAGCACTGACATAGATTTGCAAATACAATATAACAACAATATAACACTAGCCCAGTAGTTGCCACATCCTGAATTTGAAGTCATTCACTGTCTGTTTGGAGTTGCACATCATCTCTGTGTCTATGCTCTAACCACCACCAACTAAACCCCACAACAAAATTTTTGTGTGTTAGGCTGATTGGTGATTTTTATTTGGTATAATTCGGGTTTTAGTGTTGCTGTTTGTGTGTGTGGACTCAGAAATTGACTGGCACCTATCCAGAATTGGTTCCTGCCTTGTACCCAGTGCCACCAGAAAAGGCTCATGCCTCCTATAAACCTGAATTGTATTATGGAGTTTGAGAAAGTTACACTAACAGTAATAAACACCACCATATAACATTTATACACATATAAAACACAAAGTTTTGCGTCTTTACAATGCCTATAAAGGTATTTATGCCCTTGGATATTTTCAAGTTTTATTATTACACAACTTTGAATCACAATGGCTTTAATCTGTCTTATTTAACACTGATGACAGAAGAAGACTCACTAATTGATCATATAAGTATTTAGTAGAAGTCCCATTTGAAGGGATGACAGCCTTGGGTATGTGTGGATAGGTCTCTTTCACCTCTACACCGTGTAAATATTTCCCATATTTCTTTAAAAAACTGATCAAGTTCTGTCAGGTTGCATGGAGATTGTGAGTGAACAGCCTTTTTCAAGTCCATCCACAAATTCTCAATTAAGGATTAAGATCTGGGCGGCACGGTGGCGCAGTGGGTAGCGCTGCTGCCTCGCAGTTGGGAGACCTGGGGACCTGGGTTCGCTTCCCGGGTCCTCCCTGCGTGGAGTTTGCATGTTCTCCCCGTGTCTGTGTGGGTTTCCTCTGGGTGCTCCGGTTTCCTCCCACAATCCAAAGACATGCAGGTTAGGTGGATTGGCGATTCTAAATTGGCCCTAGTGTGTGCTTGGTGTGTGGGTGTGTTTGTGTGTGTCCTGCGGTGGGTTGGCACCCTGCCCGGGATTGGTTCGTGCCTTGTGTTGGCTGGGATTGGCTCCAGCAGACCCCCGTGACCCTGTGTTCGGATTCAGCGGGTTGGATAATGGATGGATGGATTAAGATCTGGACTCTGACTCTGCCACACCAGGACATTAACATTGTTGTTTTTAAACCCTTCCGTGTGTAACTTTGGCTTTATGCTTGGGTACGTTGTCTTGCTGGAAAATAAATCTTCGCTCAAGGCACAACTTTCTTGCAGACTGCATTCGGTTCTCTTGAACAAGTGTCTCCACAGCATAATGCTGTCACCAACATGCTTGGAGATGGTGTGCTTTTCATAATGTGCAGTGTTTAGCTTACACCAAACACCGTGTTTAGTCTGATGTCTAAATAACTCAATTTTAGTCTCATCAGACAACAGTGCCTTTTTCCAGCTGACTTCAGAGTCTCCCATGTGACTTCTAGCAAACGTTGGCTGAGATGTTCATGTGAAACTTTTTGTCTTTGCCACTTAAGTTGCAACTGGTGAAGCACCCAGACAACAGCTGTTGCATACAGAGTCTCTCCAGTCTTAGCCACTGTAGCTTGTATCTCCTTCACAGTAATCATACGTTTCTTGGTGGACTCACTTAGTAGTCTTTGTCCTGCATGATTACTTACCTTTTGTGAATAGCCTATTCTAGGTCAATTTACAGCAGCGCTGTATTTTATTTTCACTTCTTAATGATATAATTTGCACTTAGACAACAATCAATGGAAATCCATTGACTACATATGTGATCAATTAGGCTTTATATATGCAATCAATTTAAATCACTTTGCAGAGATCTGTTTCCATTTGACGTTAAAGTATCTTTTTTCTGTTGATCAATGTCAAAGAGATTAACTGTGACTCAATCTCTAACAACAGTAAAATGTGAAAACTTCCTAGGGGGTGAAAACCTGTTATTGGCACTATAGACAAACTTAATCAAAGTCATGCTAACTGAATTTCTGGATAAAATGTGTGGCAGTTGACAATGGAGTACAAGTAAAAGTAAATTCCAATTAACATTATTCCTAGATAAAATTAATCTGCTGAGGACGATCCACAGTCCTTTGAAACAAGTAAAGTCACCGTCCTGCTGACCACAACCAGCTGCCTGACCCTCGACTTTTTAAACAGACAATAATAAGACACACCTCATGCTGCAAAACTATAACTATTGCATGATACGGTGTTCCTTTGCTGTGCCAGTAATAGTGACTAAATGATTGTTATTTTACATCACAATATTTACATTTATTATCAACCTCAGCCTGACAAAATCTTTACATGCCAGTTTGAAATGATTCTGATATACTATGTTATGAAAGTAACTAAATTAAGTGGATCAAACTTTGACCTTTTTTGAAAGCTAAAAGCAGACAGTTAAAATTGTATCAAAGGCAGTATGCTGTCTTATTTCTGAGCCACTGCTGCCCTTAGCCACTAATCAAATTGGTGTCAAACTGTCACAGCTTTCTTATTTTATCCAGGATTCAGTAATATCGCATGACAGTGATTCAACAACGCAAATGCTGCACTTTGTAGCCCTTGACCTTATTGAACAGAAAGCTAGCCCAACATCAATGCTTTAAACCCCTTGAGTTTACAAAGTACTTAGATAAGTATGGTAATAATCTGTTTCTGCCAACATGTACATTTTAAATACATCAGTCTTTCTTTCTCCCTAATAACTTATTCATTAGCTATTTAAAACACATAGTTTAATGATGCACATTGAAGGTAAATGGTTTAAAAGACATGTTGCAGTGCTGTAGTCAGCATTTTTGCAGATGAAGATACCCTCTCGATCAATTTCAGCTGCTGAAACATTTCCCCTGTGAATAATTCTGAAAATAAAAAGGACTCAAGAGAGAAAAAAGAAACTAGACTGGCGACAAGGATGGAGATGCATTTGGAAGATGGAAAGTCAAAGGTTAGGAAGCAGTCAGTTCAAAAGTGCCCAGAACAAAATTAGAGTTTTTTGTGCTAGTCATCAGAAAATGTCAAAGATGCCACATGGGTTTTAGAATGATTTTTTTCCTCTTATAAAAACCATGTTTACTTTTTAAAGACAGAGTTACATAAAATTATTTTTTGTATAGATGTCATAACACAAAATATTTTCTTCTTATCTTTCTAGAGATAGCAACTAGTTGGTTGGACATGCAATAAACTTTCACTGAACACATGACACTACTACTACTACTACTACTACTACTACTACTACTACTACTACTACTACTACTACTACTACTACTACTACTACTACTACTACTACTACTACTACTACTACTACTACTACTACTACTACTACTACTACTACTACTACTACTACTACTACTACTACTACTATTGAGTGGTGGCTCTGAGGCTAGGGATCTGCACTGGCAATCAGAAGGTTGCCGGTTCGAATCCCGTAGGGACTCTGCTCTGATGGGCCCTTGAGCAAGGCCTTAACCTGCAATTGCTGAGCGCTTTGAGTAGTGAGAAAAGCGTTATATAAATGCAAAGAATTATTAATTATTATTACTGGTTACTACAGTTATTTCTTATCCACTTATCTAGTGCAGGGTCACAAAGAACTGGTGCTTATGATGGCAGAAACCAACACCGGATAGAGCACCTGGTCCATGACAGGGCCCACTCACACATTCAAGCACACTGAGCAAATATAAACTCTACAGTTAATGTAACAGCTTAGAATGTGGGAGAAAAAAAACACACAAGGGGAAAACTTGCAAGTTCTACACAGATAACCCGCAAGCCAAGGTTTGAATCCTGGACTCCAGAGCTGAGTGGATACACCTCCAACCATTAAACTGCACCACCATTATGCCTGTTCTTCTTTTTATTATTGTTCTGCAATATGCCATACGGACACCTTTAAAGAAAAGACTAAAGTAGATGTTTGCATATCCATAGAAACACCAATTTAATAGAGCACTTAATAAAGCAGATAGATGAGCCCATGGTGTCCTGGGTAATGGACTATCTGTCAGGCAGTTTCAAGGACTGTATTTCTGGGGTGGAAATGAGCAACAATGGAGCACCACAAGGAACAGTTCTGTCTCCATTTTACTCTGTACACCTCTGACTATAAATACCACACCAGGTCATGTCACTTGCAGAAACTCTCAGATAATTATATGCTTATGGGGTTTATTGATAAGGGGGATGAGACAGAGCGCCATGACCCTGTAGTTAGGATTCAGGCTGGATTGGAAAATGGATGGATGGGATGAGACAGAGTATAGGAGTCAGGTGGAGAACTTTATGTCACGGTGCAAAGAGAATTGTCTGCACTTTAACATCAGCAAAAACAAGGAACTGGTTATTGACTTTCACTGCACCAAAGTGCCTCTGTGTCCGATCACTATTCAAGGAGTGGATGTAGAGGTGGTCCACTCCAACCATGACAGGTTGGACTAGTCTCAGAACACAAAGGAACTACACAAGAAAGGACAAAGCAGGCTTCATTTCCTTAGTGAACTGCGTGAGAAGTGACATTCTTCACATCTTCTACAACTATTGTGATGGCCAGTGTGATTTTATACACTGGGGTGTGCTGGGCTGGTAACATCACTTCAAGAGAGACCACCAAATCAACAACCTAATTAAGAGGGCAAGCTCAGATACAGTATAGGATACACTATGTACACCCTGGAGGTACTAGTGAAGGAGAGAATTAAAACAAAATAGAGTGCAATTATAAACAAAGCTGCACATCCTCTCTCTGACACACTAACAGAGTATTTTCAGTCAACAAATTATTCAGCAGATGTATGTCAGAAAATGTTACTGGGGCTCCTTTATACCAACAGCATTATGTCTGCATAATGTCTCATGGTGACTGTGACAGCCAAGTCAGATGTTTTCTTTCTTTTTAATTTTCTTGCTTTAAAGATGTGCTGGTGTGTGTTCAGACCATAGTGTGTGTGGGTGTGTGTTTATTTTTCTATTTATTTATGTATTTATTTATTTAAAGAGCTTTGGTAAAAAAGAACAGTTTTACCCCTGAGGACAAATTAAGCTCTATATATCTATCTATCTATAGTACACATTAATATAATAATACATTTGTACATTTAATAATAAACTATTTTCTTTAAAGGGCATATCTCCAGTGCTCAAAGTCCTTCACAAGTATTCAAAAGGGATAGGATTATAAACATTGGAAAATAAGCCTGACAAATACCATTGGTTTTAAGGAAATATCAATATTGCATACCAAATAAAAAGATGCATAAAATATGCTGTCACTGTAACCCTGGCCAAGAAAAGTGAAATGAAAATACATTAATAAAATGAAACATATAATTCAAAGTTAGCTCAGTAAAACAACAATGAACAGGAATGAAAATATTACTATTAGAACATAGTGGATTAAAAAAAACTTAATTCCAAGCAGTTACGTACATCATAAGGACTCAGTCAGAGGAATTGAACTGAGAAAGAGGATTAAAATGTTAGCATGATAAGTTAAAAATGCCTTTTGAAGGAGTGAATTGGGCCAACAGATCTACCGTAATAAATTTACAGTATAGAGGTTATTCCAAAGCCTGAGTGCACTAGAACTGGAGGCAGTATTGCCCATTGTGTATAGACTAGTTGGTGGCAACACAAGCCTGTCTTGTGAGTTGGAGTGGACTGCTAAAAAATACAGTAGCTATGTTAGTTAGTTAGTTAGTTACTGTACAGATGTAGTCTGGTGTCAGACACCTTAACCCTCTATAACCAGTTAGCAAGAGGAGTTATTATTTAATTCACTTGAGAAAAAGGGATAGAGTGAACAGGACAGCAACTATGTAGTAACTACTGTGAATGTGAGTGTTGACTATTTCACCAGAGTATTTAACTACCTGCTTGGAATTGAGATATCAGACTGAAAGGAACACTGCCAGTATCAAGTTACAGAAATAAATGAGGCATGTGATAAAGGTATAAACAAGCATCTCAGTGTTAGAGAAATAGCAATCCTATTATTCAAATCTAGGACACTAGTGCTATTAAGCAACACTGTTAATCACTGCACCATTAACCATCCTATTGTTATTGTTCATTAGATATTATTTTTACATTATTTCAAAAAGCTCTTGCATTTATGAGAAAACATAATATTTAAAACAGTCCATAAGTGCAAAATGAATATTAAGACCTTCAGCTACAAAGAAGATACTTTTTTGAAGAGAGAACTGCAGAATCTGAAAACTGCAAACCCCTTTTATTTAAGAACCATTCAAGAATTGTTCATAATGCCAGTTGTAACATATTTTCCTTCTTCAAATTTGTAACCAAGTCATGCTTTATTTTCCCTTAGGTATACAGAGTTAGTGAATTGTAAACCAAAAGGATTCCGGTTCAGTTGCTTCCTTTCAGTTTTGCTGTGAGATGCCAAGCAAGTAAATTGGCCGGCCAGTACCTCAACCGGAAAAAGTATGTACTGTAAACAACTTTACTAAACTTTTGCAATTGTGAAGTATATTAGGTTTGTGTTTACTATGGAAAGGTGTTTTAAAGTTTCTTTTTTGTGCTTATTTGTTTATCTACTCAATATTTAAGGATACAATTAATTGAAAAAACATGCTAGGTAAGTTTAAGTTCAGGAAACAATGCTCATTTTTACATCTTTGCAAGGTATAATCACCAATCGTACTGTATGTAAGCTTGTATGAGACATTTCACAGTGATTGTTGGACACCATGTCTAGTGTGAATTCCTGCCCTGCATCCAGTACTGCTCTGATAAGCTCCATCCCCTCATGACAAAAAGAACTGATTAAGTAGGAGCAGTGACTGGCTTAATGGACATCACTGCTTCTACAACTGGTTACTGTACCTGAGGAAGATGGGATAGGCTTATGCTCCTTGCAAACCAGCAATTGCATTAAACAGGTTCAGGATATGGATGGATTGCCATCAAGGGGCTAGTCTTGTAAGACCAGACATGACCGTCAAATGAGAATACACATCTGGCGACAACTTGTTAAAAAATTGGCAGTTAATAGTGCTGCTGCCAAGCCACCAACCACAGGGCTTCTTCCTAAAACACCTGCCTCCAGTTCCTCCAGTCTGTACACTTTAAATGGCTGGGTTTCAAATGAAAATGCTAGCAAAGCAAACAGAAACTGAACAAAAGACTTGACACTGAAAGAAAATAAAAAGCTACTGTTGCGGTTCTCAATTCAGAAGCTTAGAAGCACAAGGCAAATGAAGCTTAATGATTAATTTGTAAATTGCTATGAGAACATCAATGGAGGACACAAGACATGCACACACAAGCACATACATGTAGACCACTGCAGTTGCTTGGCTCCACATGTTTGAAAAGTGCTTTTGTCTACTACAATATCTGTCATTTTGACTATTGCATCACTATATGGTATAACAGCAGCAAATAGAGTTCAGATAAGCATTGTGGTCTATGTGTTTAAACGCTGCGGCTATACAGTACTCTGTCATGGCATATTTGCATTTCCAAATAGACAGTAATTTTAATTTCTTGTATTTATTCATTTTGATGTTCAGTCAAAAAGAAGAATTTGTGCAGCCTCATTCATATTTCTACTGGTGTCGTTAGGTAAATTTGTTGATTTAGGGGGTTTTGAGTATTGAAATCTGCACCTTTCTCTTTATTATCAACTCTCTTAACGACAGTCCTTTTCACCTACTTTGACAGAGTGTGACACACCATTTACTTCAAATGCATATTTTTCAATTCATATTTTCACGAATATAGCTGCTAGCTATTTCAACCTTACAATGACACTATAGTCATAACCGTACAAAAGACAGCACACACATCACCTGTGAAAATGTGTTGCTTACTTTTACCACTAGTCCTTTAATTTTTTCAAATGTAAATGTATAATCTTATTTTACAGGAGGGATTTTCCCTTTAACACATACAAAGTGCTCTCCGCACATGCAACATACATATATATACTGTATTTAGTAGGATTTTTATTCAGGGATTTTTTGGCTCTAGACAATTTATCGTAAACAGAAACTTGCTGTATGTCAGTCCAGGTTAACGAAAGCACCATTGCTCTTTGCTAATTAATTCACCACACCTATTTTGAGCATTGCCATAGATTGGCTAAGAAATGTGACACTCGGTGACTCATCTAATTGATCTCAACCAGTTTTAAGCAAATTTCACTCATGGTTGTCTCCAAGCATATAGTACAGTATATCATACATGTGGCTCTGCAAGACTAGCAAGAGGATAACAGGAGAAAACAGGTTCTCAAAGTGTAAAATTAGGCAGGAATCTAGCAATATGGTCCTTAGTCATAGAATCCATACTCGTTACTGAAGAACCAAATTGACAGGGGTCACTAGGGGGCATGGGACAGATCCTGCTAAAAAAGGGGGGCATAATTGATTAACAACAACAATATTTATTTCTATAACACATTTTTAAAAACAGAATGTAGCTCAAAGCACTTTACAAGATGTAAAAGAAATAGTTACAAGAAAAGAAAAACAAATTAAATTAGGTAAGATAATAAAGAATAAGTAACAAAAATAAATCAATATCAGCCTTCATAACATAGATATACAATTAGTAGAAAAGTAGCGCCCTGATATATAATATAATATTGTATTGTAAGTCTCTAAAGATCAGTCTGATAATCAGCTTAGATGGCTAGTAGGACAGAAAAAAATTTCTAGTTAAGCTAAAGAAAAAACAAAATCGTCAGGGATCCCAAGGCCAAAAGACCACCTAGACCCCAATGAGCATTCTATCTTATTGTTTCCAGACTTTTTTTTCCTGAGGATTCAGTGCAGTGGGTCCTGTTGACAGCCGAGGAACTGCCTTCATTCAATCCTTATGGGTGGCTACACAGGCCCTCGATCAGGTGGTGATAGCGCAAAAAGCAACCACAGGAAAAACTGGAAAAGAGAGTAGGAAAAAGTACACATTGGTGAAGATTGCCAATCAAGAAGAACATGCACATATAATCTATTAAGAGTACAATTAAAATGTAGCTATGGATTTTCCAAGCAAACAGATGGAATCCTTAGGAGTCGAAGATATGCTAAGGAAGACTCTTTATGTTCAAAATTAATGAGAAGCAAGGTGTAGATGAAGTGTGCATAGAAGTTTACAAGGTAGCCACAATAGACACATCTAGAAAGAGATAACTAGTAGTATGAAGGCATGGATGGTAGTTAAGCTATTTTAGCAATATTTTTAAATTAAATACATACACGAAAGGAATAAACTAATACTACATGGTCTCCTTCCATTCACTTTGTAACCTGTGTCACACATGTGTGATTGGGAGGCAGCTAAAGGGCCTGAATAGTTGTAGTACCATGCCAGACCAGGGGGTGGTGAGCTGCACTGACTTTCTCTCTCAATCCTCTGCAGACCATCCACGGAAAATCCCACTTGCTTCCAGCGCCTATGATGAAGTCACTTCCAGCACTGGCACCATTGATGACATCACATCCAGTACTGGTGCCATTGATTACGTCATTTCCAGTCACAGCGCTATTGAGGGTGTCACTTCCGGCACCGATAACATCACTTCCCATTTTGGTCCCGATGACGTCACTTCCAGTCTCAACCTAAAGCAATAATCTCTCTTCTGCATCTGTTTGCATCCTACCATCAGTTCTATCTTGTTCAGTGAACACCTCCACTATTCTCCCATCTGCAGCCAGGGCATAATATACGGGTGGCTGCCCCAAACTTTTTTTGATGTCTCTGGCTCATTTGTATGACACCTGCTTTAGGGTCAAAGAGTGCCAATGTTTATTCGGGCGACACTAGGTGAAAATAAGAACTGGACAGAACATTAGTCCATTGCAGAACAAACCCAAACTTAACTCATAAAGCTGCCTGTTAAACTATCATAGATTTTATTGTTGAATGGGTTGAAAACCTGAGAACACAGGGAAAACCCAAACAAACATTGAGTGAATGTGCAAACTTTGGAGGCAGGAATTTTAAACACTGAATCACTGTGTTATCTAACTTGAATTAGTTTGAAATTAGTTTCAAACATTAACTTTTAGAACCTTTTCTGTTTCCTTTTGGTATTCTATATTTTCAGCTACTTAATAAATCCAACATCTATCCATTTTCCCAACCCGCTTATCTAGATTAGGGTCATGAGGCAATTGGAGCCAGTCTCAACAAGTATCGCTCAAAATTCAAGAACAATCCCCAATCGCCATTGTAGACCGAACACACACACAGGCCAATTTAGCATCGCCAATCCATCTTAACTGCACATCTTTGACTGTGGGAGGAGAACAGTGCACCTGGAGAACACAAACTACACGAAGGGAGCACCCAGAATGCAACTCTTGGTCTCCTTACTATGAGATATCAGTACTACCACTATAATCAGACTTTGTAAGTTCCAGTACAATAAAAACTACACTGAAAATACAAGTGACGAATTCCCAAAAAATTTTAGAAAAAGCAGAAAAATTTAGCTTACAAATGTTAGACAGCAAGTATGAAAAAATGTAAAAGTAGCTATATAAATTAAACACAACTAAAGTACAAAACTGAAACTAATATTAAACTGCAATACTGATATACAAAAGAAAAGTACTGGATACATTGATAAAGTAGGAGTAATGCTGTCAAGACTAGCAGACAGTGTGGTAGTGACAGTATAGTCTTTAAGTAGCAGTGACTTTTAAAAATTACAAATGACTGGCACCTATTTACAACATTTGTTTTTTTATGAAATTACATTTACTGATGATTTTTTAAAATGTACTAAATTAACAGATGGGCAGCTCTGGTTTATCCACAAGAAAAAATAACCAAATTCCAGGAATACCCATTACCACTGCTATACTCCGTGTATTCCATTTTAGCTTCTTCATTGTGTTTCTATGTCTTTTATGTTACAGTACTTATTTAATATTCTGTGAGGAACCAAACACTGAATGCCACAATGAACTGGCAAATATGGTCAAGAATGTATTAATTTCAGAAAACTAACCTCTTTACTCTTTTGAAAATGCCTTGGTAATGTTAACAGTTGAACATGAAAAAGCTTTCATTTAGTATGTCAGGTATAATTTTTAAAAATAGTATCATTATCCTTCTGGTGCTATCAAAGTAGCAAATGATGTCCTAATGAAATAGAGCTATTATAAACTTTATTCTTAAAAACTTGTATTTTGATCTGCTTGAATTTAACTGTTGAAAAGCTTCACTTTCTAAAGCCTACACCCTGTGAGAGGACATCTGTAGAATAGATATTAATAGAAAAAACAATAACTCGTGGGAACAATGCACATGTTTTAATTAAAATGTTCCCATGATTAGTTAATGCGTGCGCTTACATTCTGCATAGCCTTGCTGTGCTTCTTCTTGTATACGAACAGCCTAATGGAAAGAGAAACCAACTGTGATAAGGCTATTTTTTGATTTGGGAATGAGTTATGACAACATTGTAGGTAATTTTTGCCTTATGGGGGCATCACCCTGAGATAGTGGTAAAGGCAAAGAATTCTCAAGGCTAATGGGCTTTACTGACAAAGCTATACCTACATCAAAGATGCTATTTTGCAGATCAGTTGCAAGATGCATGGCTATTGCTGGATGTACACAAAGTGTAAAGAGCCACTTCAGGATCTTCTTTTTTCTGCACTTCAGCCACTAAAGGATCAACCTGGACATGTGCATTAAATATTTATCACGTTTGAAAGTCCCAAGTCTTTCCCTCTAAAGTTATGCCCTGTCGTTCTCTGATAATCTGGAGCATTCATTTTTCATCCAGTTCTGACAATGTACCCTATGTTGCTGTGTACAGTGCAGTTCATAACTAAAGTTGTTATTATTATTCTAAATGACATAGATCCTGGAGAGTGTTTTTTTACAATAGGGGTGAGTTTACCAAAGCATCATTGCGCATCAATCATCATAACCATTACAGAGAGAGCGTTCAAAGTGATGTTACATTGACCTTTGTGTTTTGATGATTTTGACACTTCTTTCGTCCTTATGCTGAATGAAAACAGGAACAAATTCCATATGATTCAGTACTGAATTACAACAACAATATTTATTTCTATAACACATTTCCGCACAAAAGATGTTGCTCAAAGAGCTTTGCAATATGTCACAGAAGTAGTTACATGTGAAGAAAAACAAAGTAAAATTAGATAAGAAAAATAACGCATAAATAGAATAGAAAAAATAAATAAGGAACACTTATATAAGATAGATATGTGATTAAGAAAAATAGTTCTTAAATATAGAATTGTTTTTATGTCTGTAATTGATAGTCCAATGATAAGGTAATTTGGCCAGGGTGGACAAATAACAAAGTCTTTAGGGGTTTCAGGCCAAAACTCCACCCAAATCCCACTGTGCAGTCTGCCAAAATAAATGTTCTTAAGTAGTTCTTTATTGTTTTTTTAGGGCTTCATCTTGGAGGATTCAACTCACTTGGTCTTGTGGCAGGTTAGGAAGTCTGCTTTCATTCATACATTCAAGCATCACAGACAGCTCTACAAGACTTTGATCAGAACTCCAGCACAGAAGAACCAGGGGAAAAAAAAGTAAAGATTCCAGGTTCATTGAAGAGTATGATAATTCAGTGCATATCTAGATAAGGTTAGAACTAAAATGTAGCTTTCAAAAGCCAAAATAAAAAAATGGGTTTTTAAGAGTTTTTTTATGATCCATAGTGTTAGCCTGGCATATCTCAATTGGTAAAATATTCCACATTTTTCGTGTATAACATGAAAACACAGCCTCACCACTTCTTTTAAGCTTGTCTCTTGGAATAATAAGCAGATCATAATAAGTTATAAGTAATAAGTAATTAAATAGTAACAAGTAATACAATAGTAATCTAACTGACTAAAGAAAAAGCATTAATTAATATCTCAGTATTTTGCAATGTTATAAGAAGGATAACTTTTGGAATACTCCTTAAATGAAAAAAAATGCAGTCTTAGTAATATGGTGGATATGTGATTTAAAGTGTAGGTCAGAGTCCATGATTACACCTAAATAATTTCTGCCTTGACATATATGCTAAGTGATCAAGTTTATTTCTAATAACGTCATTATTTACAATATTAATAACGAGTAAGATTTCAGTTTTCTGTTCTTATTTAGCTTGAGGTAATTACTACTCGTCCATTCAGAAATACTAAACAGACATTGGGTCGGACAGCTTAGAGTCATCAGGTGCTACAGTTAGGTAAAACTGTGTGCAATCTGCATATCATGAAAGTTCACCTTGTGCCTGAGATATTCTGAGCTAATGAGAGCATATGGATTGAAAGTAACAGAGAGCCCAGAATAGATCCTTGTGGTACAATGTCACGGATCTCTGAACTACAATCACCACAACTAAAAAAGAAATTTCTACCAGTTAACTAAGAGTGAAGCCAATTTAAGACACTGCCGAGAAGTCTACGTATTGAGTAAGGCGATTTATAAGAACTGGGTGTCAAATGCTGTGCTCAGTAGTCTAGTACAACAAGAACAGTTATGTAGACTTTGTCTACATGAATCCTTTAATCATTTACTACTTTAAGTAGTGCTGTTTGTGTACTATGAATTGTTTAAGACCTAACAGAAACCTGTCAAGAATACAATGTTACTTTAATTTCTTTTTAAATTTAAATCCTTTTTCTAGGATCAGGTTACAAATAGATTCAAAGTTGTTAAGTACAGAGGAGTTGAGATTATTTTTCTTAAGCAGGGTGTGGAAAGCATACCCCCGGACACAGACAAACAGACACCAGAATGTCCAAAACACACTTCTTTATTTTTCTTACAGCACCACAATGCCTTCCTCCACTAACTCTTTCTTCTTTCTCTCTTTCTCTTTCTCTTCTTCTTTCTCTTTTTACCTCTACTCCACTCCTCACAAGCTTTGTCTCCTTCCTTCCAACTCTGGAGGGAGGTGGCCCCCTTTATAATAACCCGGATGTGCTCCAGGTGCTCTGTCTGACCTCACTTCCTGGTGTGGCGGAAGTGTCAGGAGGGCACTTGGAAGCACTCCGGGGGTCCTTGGAATTTCGTCTGGCAGCACTTCCTGGTGTGGCAGAAGTGCCGCTCTCCAAGGTTCCAACCATGTCCGGGTGCCCCCTGGCGGTGACTCCATCTTCGCAGAGGGTTGAGCTCTGCATTCCAGGGAGGCGGCCCACCTGCACTCCAGGGAAAATATTGTCCCATTTCTGGTCCCCTGCTTCTTCCGGCGTCCTGGTGGGGCAACGTCCCTGGGCGTCTATGACACTGCCCCTACCCTAGCTGAAGTCCGTAGGACAAGGCGGCCTGTCCCGCGAGGGCTGGTGCATTCCGAGTCAGGGGGCCGGCATTCCGCAGTCCACAGTCCTCCTCTGAAAAATAAGCAAAAGGTGTAGAGATGCTGTACCGACGCCCCCTCCAGGCATCCTCTGTACTGCCATACGGACAGTGTCTCCACATGTGCCTAAGGCCGTGACACTTGTAACACTGGCTCCCTCTTAATGCCCCTTCCCTAGAGACATGACAACAAACGGGAAATGTCTGTTCCGCCTCTCTCTCAGCCAGGTTCGGGGCTTCTCTCCACCCCCGTGGAGAGTGTTCTCTCAACGTACGTGAACTCTCAGACTCAAGCTTCCTTTGGTCGGGAGACCCCCCCCTTCTTTCTCCAGGGCCTCCCGTTACTCTGGGGTGCTGCAACAGCCTGGATCCCCTTAAGGAATAAAGAGGGACCCCGTGCTGTTTGCACTTCTCTCGATCGGGTTACGAGCGGGGCGGTTTTGGGTGCCAACACAAACAAGCCAGCACCATCCCCCCGTCTCTTCTTTCGCTGCTTGCTCAGTACTCGTCCCCCAATCTACTGTCGGACGCCCCGCTACTCAAGTCTGATCACCCATGTCTCGACTCCCTTCGCTGGGGCTTCCCCTTTCCTTTACGGTGCCGGTAGTACTCACCTGCACCGCATCAACACTCTGGCTGGAGAAACCCATGTTGTACTTTCCCGCCCACTCCTTTATGGTCGTCAGAGAATCCTCCGTTTTGTTTTTGTTTTATCCTCCGTTTTTGTCAGCCCGTCGATCACCTCTCACATTAAGTGCAGGACCTGAAACAGCAACTGTACGGGCCGAAGGGCTTCCTCCAGCTCTCGTACAGCCACCAGCAAAATCAAAACATCAGCCGGCACGGAACTTACAGTTCGTTCGGTTTTCCCGTCCGGCTGGGAGCCATGGAGCTCCTGCGCATGCTCACTTGGGTCTTTGACCGTCCCAGGATTGACGTTCGTCAGTCCCGCCGTCGACCACTCACCGGCGGGTACACAACACACTCTGTGTGAAAATATTCACAAGCAGCACATTGTTAAAAAATGTTTCTTTGATTCATCAGCAGCTTCAAAATTTACAAACATTCTAAGCAACCAGTCCATTTGTAGTGCTTACTACAATAGTGAAAATAATGTAAATAGTAAGGTGGAAAATTTTAATACTAAGGTGAGAGCTGCTGCTGACATAGTCACACCTGAAAAGATAGTTAAAAAATCTTCTAGCACTGTTATACCATGGAAGACCCAAAGAGTGTCTAATCTAAAGAGAACATGCCAGAGAGCTGAGCATAAATGGAGAAAAACTAAACTGATTATCCACTATGAGATATTTAAGGTTAAAATAACAGAATACAACAACATAGTCCATCTTAAGAGGTGGTGTTATTTCTCTAGAATTATAAATAACAATGCTAGTAATCCCAGAGTCTTGTTCTTTACAATTGATTGTCTGCTAGGTCACTCAATGGAATGCCTCCAAAATACTTCCATTGAAACTTGTGAGGCTTTTGCTGTATTTTTTAATCAAAAAATTAATTATATTAAAAATAATATAGTACATCTCCCCAATATTGATCCTCTTAAACCTCGGTACTCCATTATAAACAATTTAAATTCTTTCACCAGGATAGATTTACCTGATTTATATAAAATAATTTCTCAACTGAGCTGTGGTGGGCTGGCGCCCTGCCAAGGGTTTGTTTCCTGCCTTGCGTCCTGTGTTGGCTGGGATTGGCTCCAGCAGACCCTGAGACCCTGTAGTTAGGATATAGCGATTTGGATAATGGATGGATGAATTTCTCAACTGAAACCCTCCACCTGTGTCCTTGACCCAATACCAACACGTTTTTTCAAAGAAGTATCAGGTGTGCTAATTGATAGTATTATGGTGGCTCCAAAATCCGTACTAACCCCTACTTTCTCTTCTGTTCTTTTTCCATTTTTCGGTGGTGGCGGCGAAATCAAAGCACCATGATGTCTCTCCATTGATGGATTAAAGGCCAGAAGTCCACATGACCATCATCATCAAATTCTTCCATGTGAACCCTGAATACAATGAGGACTGACTGAGGTCATTTATGTTAGGCAGAATGCCTAGAGGGGGCTGGGCGGTCTCGTGGCCTGGAACCCCTGCTTTTTTTTTTTTTTCTCCAGCCGTCTGGAGTTTTTTTTTTCTGTCCTCCCTGGCCATTGGACCTTACTTTTATTCTATGTTAATTAGTGTTCCCTAATTTTAATTGTTTATTTTGTCTTTTTTCTCTTTCTTCATCATGTAAAGCACTTTGAGATACATTGTTTGTATGAAAATGTGCTATAGAAATAAATGTTGTTGTTGTTGTTGCAGGGCTATATATTTTCTGAAAGCTGATGATCTGCTCTCTTTTTGGGATCTGATTGCTGATTACCTGTTCTCTTTTGGGTAGCAGAATGCTGATGATCCATTTTCTTATGATGAGCTCAAAGCTGGTGATCCGCAGTCTTTGAGGTGAGAAGCCACTCAATTTTGGTAGAACAAAAAGCCAACAAACTTTCTTTGGTCTGGAACCTACTCTATGCAAAGCCTTGGAGCTGGATGCTCTAAATTAGTTCTAAGAACCACTCTCGAAGCAAAGTTCAGAATCATGAGAGACACCATTCTACTATTACTTCAAGAAGGGAACTTCAGCATCTACAATTTTATGGCAGAAACAGTAACAATTTAAATTGCATGGGACAGAGCAAAGAACCTAACAGCAAGCTGAGGAAGGTAGCATCACACAGTACCACGGTCAAAGTGTGCACTTTAATGCAAGTAGAGTATTCCATTTGAACCCGGAGCAACAACATTCAACTCCACACAGCATCGGACATTATCCATAAAGTCTTGGTATCATAAAACTGTTCATCTGTGTCAAGAAAAACTTGAACAGTAAATAGCCAGCAAACAGCCAGCCTCTTCTATGTTTTATGTTTGTCTGTCTCATCTGTTTGTGTTCTGTCTTCTGTGTTGATATATATGCCGTTATTATATTTCTATAATGCTTGTGTCTATCAATAAATTGTATTATTGTGTTTCATAAAATGAGTGTGCTTCAGTAAGTCTTTACAGTTAGAGACCACCTCCTACAGGGAAACATAAGTAAAGTGGGAGCCTTACCAAAATTATCTACTAAATTACTGCCATTGCCCAAGCCAAAACTGACAATTAGTCAACTGGTTAATTGACACCAGCCAATCTGCTTTTCTTCCTTTCACATTAATACATTTCTCCACACTTGGAGTTTGGGGTTGTTGCATTTGGTGCAGTTTGTTGGGTTTTTTTTGTGTCTCTATTGTGTGAGCTACAATGCTGACTCACCACAAGTTGGTCCTTCCACATTAGGTGCATTTATACCTCAATCAATTGAAACGCTTTGACTTCAGACTGGTGATCGCCATTGAACTAATTATGTGACTTCTATAGCCATTTGCCTGCACCACTAATGACTTAGGTGAGTCATATTAAAGGGGATGAATACTTATTTGATGAATTATTTTGTGTTTTATATTTTAAGTTAATTTAGACAACTTTTCAAAGATTTGCTTTCACTTTAATAATAAATCAAAAGTGTCATTAATGCCAAATTAAAACCTCTGTGATTCGAAAGTGTATAACAATAAAATGTGAAAAGTTGAAAGGAGGCGAATACTTTTTATAGGCACTATAATAGATATTTGTATATAAATTATTCAGAGAACAGGTACATAGTAGGATTTCAGTACCTTAAGTGGGTAGGCAGAGTATAAGAAGCAGGATTTGTAAGAATACATGAACTGTGTACAGGATGAATGTAAAGCTAACCAAAGTGATCTCACTTGGCAACAGTAAACAGTGTTAGTAATGGACATATTGAGTACACAGCCAGCACAAATCAGTAATTCAGCAGCATTTACCTTGTTTTCAGATTTAGAAATCATTGCTTTTTACTGCTTTACATATTTTTTTGTTAATATAAAGATAACTCTGTTGAAGTCTTAATTCTTTTTAAATGTATATCCATCCATCCATCCATTATCGAACCCGCTATATCCTAACTACAGGGTCACGGGGGTCTGCTGGAGCCAATCCCAGCCAACACAGGAAACAAACTCACTAGCCCACCACAGGGCACACACATACTGTACACCAAACACACACTAGGGACAATTTAGAATCGCCAGTGCACCTAACCTGCATGTCTTTGGACTGTGGAAGTAAACCGGAGTACCCGGAGGAAACCCACACAGACACAGGGAGAACAGGCAAACTCCATGCAGGGAGGACCCAGGTCTCCTAACTGCAAGGCAGAAGCGCTACCCAATGTTCCACCGTGCCGCCCTAACATATTAACATATTTTACTATTTTCAGTTGATCATGATAGTTGTCATAAATGTAAAGCATTTGCTTTACAGATTGTACTTTTTATGTAATTTAATGAAGCTTTACAAGTGTCCTGTTCAGATGGTGACAAAATACTGTAGCTTTAGTTCTGCCTATGACCCCATAATTGGACTATGCCATTTTGATCAAGGATAGTTAGAGTTCTGGGTTTAAATCCCAGCCAGGCAATGAGTTTGTGGAGTTCACACATCTCTCCCAGACCACATTGGTTTTCCTCCACGCACTCAGGTATTCCTTTCATATTTGAAAAATTGTGCATATCAAATTAACTGGCAGCTTTAGTCTGGTTGAGGACGTGTGAAGATGTTGTGCATGTTTATGTCAGCATGGCATTCCTTCCAGGGTAGGTTCCTTCCTTCTGCTCAGTGCTGCAGGAATAGGCATTGGCTGTATGTGACCTGGACCTGGAGGAATCTTTTTAATGAAATTGTATATAACACTTGCACTTAATTTGCACTGTTATATTTTAGCACTTTGTTACTTGTTTTATATTTCCAGTACAGAGCTCTTTTACTCATGACACACTTGTTATTGTACATAGAGATGGTTACTTAATTGTATGTTAAATTAAGATTAATTAGATTCATTATAATGATGTCTAGTTTTGTTAACAGTCAACACTGCCAAGAACTGACTTTAATTAATATAATTTTAGTGTGGAAGGAGAGAAACACATTTTTCCATGCAGAAATTAGCAATTTCATAAGAAAATGGTCAAATAAAGGCAGGGTGCAAGGAAGAATATATCTTTATTATTTTCTCTTTAGTCTCATATAAATGATTACTGCAGCTACTAATAGATCACCTAGAGCATTATTTGGATTATTTAAGAGTCTCTTTTTTCCTGTGTTATGTCAGAGGATCTTCAAAGAAATGTGTTTCAGAGCTTAAAATATTTCAGAGGCATAAAAAAAGAATTTGCCCTATTTCTAATTTTTGCATTATTATACAATTTTACAATAAGCTTTGTCTGATCCTTTTGAGTATTGTAGCAGTACAGAGAATAGAAGCTTCTTTCATTTGTTTTGTGTCATAAGTAACCAATCATACATTTTTTTTACAGATGACAAATTATTGCCATGTTAGTGAGCACAGACTAACATAAGATATATTTAAAGAACACCTGACCTCTGTTACCTTGGCTAAGATCAGTAGTCATGACTCCACCAAAATGGGCAAAAATAAGTTTAATGAAAAAGCAGTAAGCATAAGATCACTGCTTTCTAATAACTGTAACATGTGCTATGATTCAGATGGAAAAACAAAAAGGGAGCAAAACCAAATCTTTATCTTTAGTCTGCCAGCATTCATGTTCAGTAGCACCATTGGTATGGAGATGCTTAGGTTTTATTTCAGCTAAAGTTGTAAAGGCTGAAATATTTACTTAATGTCTACAGTCCATAACCAAGATAAATTCCACAAATAAAAAAAATAAAATAAATAAAGAGACCAGTTCTGTTTGGAAAACTGGTAAAAACTCAGACTACATGGTTAAAATATTTGTAGACCCGACATCTAACAACTAAGCATCTCTGACCACCTAAAACAGCAAAATGAATCAAGCTAAGGTGAAAATTTCCTAGTATTCCACAAACTCTAAAGCAACTTGTCCTTAAACCTGTCAGAACAGAAGCACACCTTCACAAGCCTATATGGAGAAATCTCTACCCACTTTAACACATATAGTACATTTCTGTATATACCAGGAATGCCCTAGAAAATGTTAACAATTCCTTTATAACTCTTGCATATAACGGAGTTTGGCTTGAGTCATTCATCGTCCTGGCTCATTAAAGAAGAACGGATGGTCAAAGAAAAGTGACCATATGTAAAATAATGTGATTTTCTAGGTGCAAAGGGTTATACAGAAGATTTTATTTAAAGCTAGCAAGCAAAGATCACTGTGTAAGACTGTAACTGTAATACAAACTGACATCAGAAGGTTGGACAAAGCATATGACCATTAGAAAAAAAACAAAAAAAAATCTTATTATAGGTTTATAAGGTTATTACTGTTAAGAATTGTGAGGCCCATTTTGGCAAGTTAGAAAATGTTTCGTGCTTCTTGTCATTTTTTTGGTTCACAAGATTTTTATGTTTTGAAAGCTTGTCAATCTTTATTTTTCTATATGAGTTTGAATCTTACTTTTCTGTTTGAGAAAGACTTTCATTTTTTTCCTTTATATCGTTCAGTAAGTGCATCATCATTTTAGTGTATCTTGTTTGGTTTCTAAGGGCCTCCCCTCTGACTGATGTCTTGAAGATTTGATATAAATCACAGTTTAGCTCAGGAGTCCATTTGTCTGAAATACAGATTTGATCACAAAAAAGTGATAGGTGCAGATAGGTACTCTTAAATTTAATATTCTGGTTTTGGCTCATAGCTCTTTTGACGTGATTTGGTTTCCATCTTAGTGTTTTGCAATCTGTATCTAACTAGAAAACTTTATCGTTAGTCTCTGTAAAAACATCTTTTAGTGTTTCATTTAATTCACATAAGAAACCTGCATCTTCTTGTAAACAATCAATGCCAGATGAACACCAGGGTTGCTCAGTTTGGAGAAAAAGCAGACAGTGAGTGCCCTAGCAAAATAACTGTTGGGCCACTTTGTATTTTCGTAACTGAACTAACCATTGTCACGTATGTAGGCCTGTATGTATTTTGTTTTTTATTTTGGGAAACCACTGAAGTTAGGTTTTGCTGACCAAATGGGGTACAATAGTCTTTTTATACTAGCAAAGTCTGCACACTCTAATAAGAAAATCAGACTCATGTCATCGTCATTTAAATCGAAAGCTAATGTAGCTCAACCCAATGTGAGTACTAGCTAACCTGGCACACTCCCATATAGGCAGCACAGAGCTACAATATTTAACAGGTCCTGTAAAGGTTTATAGGGGGTCAAAAACAACAAAGTTGATGTGCTATATGCTGTTTTTTAAATTAATATTGTATTATCTTCCATACTGTTGATATGTAAGGTGTCTATTCTTTTCAAATCACCTTAAGCACGATAACATGGCAAGTTAGCCAATAAATTTTCCTAGTGTACCTGCATTTCACCTAAGCAAGTATCCATCCATCCATTATCCAACCCGCTGAATCCGAACACAGGGTCACGGGGGTCTGACCTAAGCAATTATCACATGCAATTGAACTTAAGAGTCCAGCTAAATCCAAATATTGATGGATTAAAGGCCAGCTTTCCACATGACATTCATCATCTAATTTTTCCAAGTGAAGCCTGAAAACCATGAGGACTGATTTAAAACATTTATGTTAGGTAGAATGCCTAGTGGGGGCTGGGTGGTCTCATGGCCTTGGAACCCCTGCAGATTTTGTTTTTATTCTCCAACCCTCTGGAGTTTTTTTGGTTTTGTTTTTTTCTGCCCTCCCTGGCCATCGGACCATACTTTATTCTTTGTTCATTAGTATTGCTTAATTTTATTTTTATATTTTTTCTTTTTTCGTTCTTCATCTTGTAAAGCACTTTGAGCTAAATCATTTGTATGAAAATGTGCTATATAAATATATGTTGTTGAAAGAAAAACGGTCACAATACAATTTAGCTCTCTCTTGTGCCTTTTAAACATTGCATTTTGCACAGTGCAACAGATGACCCAGTGTGCCAGGTTTGCCAGTGGATTTGATGCGGATATTCACACCTGACCAGGCAAAAATCATCTCCTTTTAACAATGGCATATCTCTTGTCAGAAAACAGTGACAATTAAAGTGGTCAGACTGGATTTAATAGAGTGCATGTTAAATCCCACAGTCCATTGGTGTAGATAAGCAAGTGTGCTACATTTACCAGAGAATTAAATTAGTGTACCCACACTGGATTGGAAAAACTTCACATGTAATCAAAATGTGAAATATGAAGTACTTTTTTAACATGTGTGAATAAGAAGATGGCTGTGAGCTAGCAAGTAGTAGTTAGCTGTCTAATTGCATTTCCTTTTACTACACAGTATTGCAGTGTTTAGCTCTGCCGCTTCACGAATCAAACTGGATTTGAATGCACGGCCTACTTTTATAAACTTCACAATATCCATTTAGTAGGTGTGTAACTGTAATGTCAAAGTGTTAAGAGATATGTCCTCTTCACAGGAAATGATGTACATTCACATGCGATGGTATATGGTGCTCATCTGAATGTATGCGGTGCGCACACAATAACAGCTGGTACAACCTTAAAGTATCTGGTACATAGGCTATAGTAAGTGGTGGGCATGAGATATAGTAATGGGTGAGCACAAGATTCTAAATGGTGAGCACAAGATAGTAAGTAATGAGCATGAGATAGTAAGTGGTGAGCACAAGATAGTTTCCTCAAATAAATTTACACCATGTCCCCTCAGGAACTCTGTAGTCACATGTAAATAGTACAGTGAAATTCTTACTTGCATCACCATGCAACACATTGCCACTCTCTGGCTTTAAAATGAGTAATTGTAACAACCGTGCTGAAACATAAGATGAAATTGTATTAATTTGTTGTTTAAAATGAGCAAGCTTATTTTTTTTAGAAGAATAGTATAAAATTGCTACAGGGAAAAAAGCATATAGATCTCTGAACTGTATACTGACTACTGGGGCCTATAGGTCCTTCACCAAAAAAAACGAACATATAAGCCAGGGGTCTGCAACCTTCACTATCAAAAGAGCCATTTTGCCCCCTCTTCCTCCAAAGAAAAACAGTCTGGAGTCGCAAAACATAACACAGCTTATAAACTTTTAAAAGTTTTAATCTTTTTTTAGATTTTACATGTTACAACCACAGAATACAACAAACAGAAGTGCAGTGTACGTGTGTAGGCCTACTTTGAAATAAATTAAACTGAACTATGCAGGCTTATTTGAGTCCTTCCTATACCTGTGTAAAATTAAAATAAAAACTAGCCCACTTTAATATAAATAAAACATTTAGCTGTAGCTTAGCAGCTTTAAAAAAGTAATCATAAAATTCCATTTCAGTGTGCTCTCATCCTCTTCAGGTTTCCCTCTCAGCCAGCAATCAACTGAAGCACCTGAACATACAAAAAAACCTACATCAGCTCCGGGTCTGAAATGAATGTGGTTTTTTTTCTGAAAAGTAATAGCCTATTAAATGCTATTATTTTCTACCTGTTGAATGTGACTTCTGTTTCTGAAGTTCGCTGCAGATCATCTCTGTGTCGGGGCTGTACGACGTGACTTTGACCTTCACACAGGACTGCATGCTCTCATGTGTGAGGTGGGAACGATATTTGGACTTTATGAAGTTCTTGCTTGAGAAAACTTGCTCACATAAGTATGTTGAGCCAAAGATGGACAGGACTCCAAATGCATATTTTTTCATGTTCATATACGTTTCAGGAATGGCACTCCATGTGTCGAAAACAAGTTTGTCGGGTTTGGGGAGGTTTTCAATATCACTCCATTTGTGCTCTTTAGCGAGAGTAGCCTTCTGACAGGCGACTTCTTCAAGATCCGCTGTCAGGCATTTGAACTTGGACACCCATAAATCTTTATCCGCTATGTCGGCCAGTTCAATTTCTAGATTGGGCTTAATTACTCCTGTGAATGCGGATGTGTTCAGCAGGGATGGGTCGATGTCCAGGGGTGTGACAGGGAAGGAGAGAGTGTTTTTTTTTCTTTCTGAACTCACTGAATCTTTCACTAAATGCAGCTTGCATTGCAATAATTGTACTGTGGAAATAATCACAATTTATGTGATTGTTCGCTTCTTTGAACTCTCTCAGGGAGGGGAAGTGAGAGAGCGTACCTTTCTGTACATCTCTGGCAAACACTGTCATCTTGAGCTCAAACGCCAAAACATCCTACGCCAAAACATTTAAAGTCGGAGAATAGATGTTCTGATATTTTTATGAACGATTCTTTCATGTATTCTCCGTCTGTGAATGGCTTACCCCTCCTTACGATCTCTTGAGCTGCCACAAAACTAGCAGCTGTAGTTGACTGTGGAGAAGTGATCCACTTTTTGAAAGTATGTTTGCTCTGTTCAGCTTTCCGTTGCAGTTCCGAAATTGCTCTCTTTTGCTCATCTTCACTTGGGTATTTTTCAGTGAATGCTGAGTGCTTGTTTCGAAAATGTCTTTCAACGTTACATTTTTTGTTGTTCGATAATTTATCGCCACATATTAAGCACACCGGTAAGCCAGCGTCGTTGGCGGTGAAGGCAAATGCTTCTGTCCACGCAGAATTAAACTCTATTTTCTTCTGAGATTTTTCTTTTTTGGGATTTATTCATGGTTAGTGCAGGGGTCGCACACTCCAGAAGCCGCCTGCAGGTAAAAGCGAGGGCTATAGACGTAGATGTGACGCATATTTTAGTTGACAAATTATAAATAAATAAAAAAATTAGATGTTAAAGTGTATAACAGTAGTAGTAGTAGTGGTAGTAAATAAACATATATATATATATATATATATATATATATATATATATATATATATATATATATATATAAATACAAATTAAATTAAGAAATTGCCATTATTCATTTTCATGTTTTTTTTTTTCTCAAGGCCAAAGGGAGCCACTACAAGGAGGCTGAAGAGCCGCATGCGGCTCCAGAGCCGCGGGTTGCCGACCCCTGAATTATAAGCCTAAACAACATTTTTTAGATATATGTGTAAACCCACAGCAACAGTATTGTAGCTTGACATTTTGTAGTGCATGAGGCTGCTGTTACTCAGTGCTAAGCAAATTAAAAGACAAAAAACAACACCTTCTAAACATCTCAAAGACACATATGTAAGGTTAACTGACGACTGTAAATCTGGCTCAATATTAGTGGCTATAACAGTGTGCATGAGTGTGCCCAGTAATAATTTAGCACCTCATCCAATGCTGGTCCATGCCTTGTGTCTAATATTTCTAGAATTGGCTCTATCAACGCAACACTCCATAACAGAAAAAAGCATTTTTAATTTTTTTTTCAGAAATTTTAGAACTGAACATATTTAAGACTTTTTTTTTCAAAGCTTGTTTCATTGCGGCTCAATAATCTGTTTAATTTTTAAACAAAAACCAGGCTGAATTCAGAATGCTTCATAGTGTGTTCTGGAATGAAAACTGAGTCAGGCTGACCTATGCAGCCTACATTGCCACTCTTAAGGTTGCACTGGAATTTTTGTAATCTTGGGTTTTTCACCTTGAGTGTTAATAAAGTAAACCAATGCTAGAAGTGAATATAAATGCTGTCTTTGAACTTATGATAATACAAGCAAAAGGATCATTAAATTGAGTTCTTCCAAGGAACAAGCTATACTATACTGTCATGTGGTGGCTCTGTGGCTAAGGATCTGCGCTGGCATCTGGAAGGTTGCTGGATCAGATCCCATTACCGCCAGAAAACAGCCTATTCCTTAACTTGAAAACTGATCCAAGGCGCTGTGCAATGACTGATCCTGCACTCTTGACTTCCACTGATCTTGTGAAAAGACAGTTTCCAATCAGGGATTAACAAAGTATATCAAATTTTAAAAAAAACCTTCTAAGTGAGAATTTGATTTTTTCCAATTTCAAATAATATAAAACATCAGTTACCCACTGACTTAAAAAAGGAGCGTGCCAATAGTGTAGTAAAGGCAATCACAGTTGGTTTGTCCTTCTCCACTGTAAGCCTATCTGGAAGAACACCAAACACAGCTGTTAATGGGTTAGGAGGGTTTGTGACACCAAAGCTGTCTGAAAGGCACTTAAAATTCTTTGTCCAGAATGATGTTAATTTGGTGCAGGCCCAAAACATGTGACCCAGTGAGGCTGGAACTTGATTGCAGCGTTCACAGGTTGGATCTTGCCCCGGAAACATTTTGGACAATTTCAAGCGAGACAGATGTGCTCGATATATAATTTTGAGTTGAATAATTGTATGCTTTAGGCATATGGAGCTCGAAAGAATTCTCTGCATTGCTACCATCCACTCTTTTTCTGATATGTTGAATGAGAGATCCTTTTCCCATTGTCCTCTTGGATCTTTGAAAGGCAGGGACTGTAAAATAATTTTATATATTGCAGAAATGCTGTCTGAGTCCTCGAGACTGAGCAATATTTTTTCCAGCATAGAGGAAGGTGGGAGATGGGGAAAATCGGGCAGGTTCTGTTTGACAAAGTTTCTAATTTGAAGATAGTGAAAGAAATGTGTTGCTGGAAAACTTAAATTTGGAATGTAATTGTTCGTAAGATCCAAAGATCTTGTCTATATAAAGATCTCTAATCAATTTAATCCCAAATGTTTTCCAGATATTCAAAACTGCATATGTTTGTGAGGGTTGAAGAAGGTGGTTCTCATGCAGAGGTGCCGCAGATAAAAGATTCCTATAAAAGAGTAGAGTGCAAACTCTAGGTATGATCCCATTGCTGCAAGTCTGAAATAATGCATTTTTAAAATTCTTTTCATTTATTCATCCTGTAAAATTCTCAGTGGTATTGTAATGATAATCTAAATACATCAATTCATCTTAAATAAAAAAAAACTCTTTGCTGAAATTGCTTGCAGCCCTGTAGTTTTATTTTACTTTATTTAAAAGCCATAAAAATTGTGCTATGTACCAGCATGCATTTGTTGATATATTCAGTCATTGCTTCCAAGCAAGGAAGAGAATACTATAGATAGCAGCCTGCTGTTAGGGTTTATTTTTGACTTACTATTAGATTAGTTTCTAGGGCACTCTCCTCCTTTTAAGTTCCATAATCCTTCAGTTGTTCAGTGTATTGTTGAGGCTCAAGGGTAGAAAATGCTTATTAGTTAAATGCTGAGCAATTGGAGGGCATATAGTTTAGGGAGGTTTGGGACTCATTACCTATGCTGTACAGCAATGAATAGAATAAAAATAAGAATAAAAAAAATATGCTGACCACTCTTGTCTTGGAATCTTGCTGTGACATAGGTACTGAAGAGTATGTGAGCAATAAAGAATTAGGGTTGTGCCAAGAATAGAAAAAATGGTGCTTTGCAGTTGGAAGTCTACTGCTGCTGCTGATATCTCTTTAAAGAGCATAACATTAGTTCATTATCTTTATTATTTTTAATTTAATTGAATTTTATTTTATAGACCAGGTCATTATAAAAGTGTAATACATATTAGGCATGCACTATATGAATGGTTTAACCCTGTGCTTTAAAAAAACACAGGTAATGAATTAAGTTAGGATCCCAAAATACTAAGCCTACTAGCTCAGTATGTTTAACTGCCCAAAGAGGGAACAGTCAGAATTACAGAAAACACAATGAGAACACAATATATCAAAGCATTTTTTCAAACACTAATGTTTTTTTTTTCTTGCAAGGCATAACTGGAGAAATGTATAAGCAAAATGAAATCATACATTAGACAGATATGGATAAAAACTGAAGGATTAATAAATGAAACAAGAAGCACCTTAAAAATAAAGAGGTTTGCTGCAGTGCCCAGCAGAAGAATATTGAAAATGAAACATCAAATGACCCAACAGCTTACTAAACAAAGCTCCTCCCACTACTGTGGCATAGCACTCCTATGTACTTCAGAACTCAAGGTTTCTAAAATAAGAAAAACAATATACTACAAAAAAAATGTATTTTTTTTGAAAGCAGACTGATTCTGATATTCTGATATTCAATTTGTAAACATATGTTTTAATTAATATCTGTTTTCAATTTGTGATTACTTTTTATTTTAATTATATATAATATAATCTTTTCTTTCCTTTCACTTTTTCTTTTTCTCTTTTCATCCTCATATTACATACTGCAGTGTTTCCCAACCTCGGTCCTGGGGACCCACTGTGGCTGTAGGTTTTTGTTCCAACCGGATTCCTAATCATTGACAGCACCTGATAGCACTGATCTCATTTAATTAGCTGGTATTTTTCTTTAATACGACATTCAGAAAAGCACAGCAGTATGATTTTCACATTTTTAAGACATTTAGACATATTTCTGCTTTTGCTATAGATTTAAATGCTTAACTCTCTTTTGTTGATTTCATTCTATTTTTCCCTTTCTCTGTGCAGTTTTTCCCACTTCATTGTATCTTATTAATGACAATTACAAATGCGCAGAGCAGACACCCAGGCAAACAACACTGAATAATCAAAGGCTGCAAGTACTTTAGCATCAAACCCATTAATTAGTAAATAATGGATTAATTAAACAATTAGAACACCTAGAAAAGTAGAATGAAAATCAAGATGAAAATATTGTTAAAAAGAAAAAAAATACATTATTTCCATATAACTGCTTGGTACATTTTTATATATATATATATATATATATATATATATATATATATATATATATATATATATATTTACCAAACTTAGTTTTCTAATTTCTGTTTTGTTCCAAAACACAGAACTTGGGAAATAACACATCACTTAATTAGCCCAGGAGCTCAATTAAAAACAGAAGCTGGTTGTAACAAAAACCTGCAGCCGCAGTGTGCCCACCGAGAACCAAGGTTGGGAAACACTTACATACTGTATGTGTACGGTACTTATTTCTCAAAAATGTGTCTTAGAAAATTGTGTTTTTTGCCATGAAGAAAGGGCATTGTGCCCTTGAAATGCACTGGGCCTGCTTTGAACTTTCTGCAAAACCATTTGAAACAAAACCAAGAGTCAGTTGACATACCACTCTCAGTATCACTCTCATTGTTTGCAACTATGGACATTTTTTGCTCTCTGCCTTTTTTATTTTTAGTTGTTTTGGTTTTCATTTCATGATTTATGTTAAGTTGTTGTATTATGCATCCCTGTTTTTCTTTTGTTTGATCTGCATACTTAACAAGTTTTTAATACCGTGTTGGTTTTACATGCCTTTTCAACTGTTGATGTTATTTTTTGTCACTGTTATCTAGAGTATGTTTAGAATGTGCCATTCTGGCTTTCTCATTACTGTACTGATGTTATTTTGATCCATTTTTATGTATACATGTATTCATTACTTCCATTGTTTGATACTACTTTCATTTTTCTTTTAAATATGTTCTTTTTATCCTTATTTGTGTTTTTTTATGTTTTTACACTCTCATTTTGATATACAGTGATCCCTCCTCGATCGCGGGGGTTGTGTTCCAGAGCCCCCCGCGAAAGGTGAAAATCCGCGAAGTAGAAACCATATGTTTATATGATTATTTTTATATTGTCATGCTTGGGTCACAGATTTGCACAGAAACACAGGAGACTGTAGAGAGACAGGAACTTTATTCAAATACTGCAAACAAACATTTGTTTCTTTTTCAAAAGTTTAAACGTGCTCCATGACAAGACAGAGATGACAGTTCCGTCTCACAATTAAAAGAATGCAAACATATCTTCCTCTTCAAAGGACTGCGCGTCAGGAGCAGAGAATGTCAGAGAGAGAGAGAGAGAAAAGCAAACAATCAGAAATCAATAGGTGCGTTTTGGGCTTTTAAGTATGCGAGGCACCGTGCGGGAAGCATGTGGCTTGACAAAGCAGCAGCAAGGAAGGGAGCAATGTGAAGGTAGTCTTTCAGCATTTTTTAGACGAGCGTCCGTATCCTCTAGGGGTGCGAACAGACCCCCTGCTCACACCCCCTCCGTCAGGAGCAGAGAATGTCAGAGCAAGACAGAGAGAGAGAAAAGCAAACAATCAAAAATCAATAGGGCTGTTTGAGCTTTTAAGTATGCAAAGCACCGTGCGGGAAGCATATCGCGCAACAAAGTAACCACAAGTAAGCCCAGCAAGGGAGCAATGTGAAGGTAGTCTTTCAGCGTTTTTTAGACGAGCAGCCGTAGCCGTGAACAGCCCCCGTGCTCACAACATATTTGAGGAGTTTTATTTAACACGTAATACGTGCTCTGATTGGGTAGCTTCTCAGCCATCTGCTAATAGCGTTCATTGTATGAAATCAGTTGGGCAAACCAACTGAGGAAGCATGTACCAGAAATTAAAAGATCCATTGTCCACAGAAACCAGCAAACCAGCGAAAAATCCACGATATATATTTAAATATGCTTACATATAAAATCCGCGATAGAGTGAAGCCGTGAAAGTTGAAGAGCGATATAGCGAGGGATTACTGTACAATTTCCCCTCAGGGATTAATAGAGTATATCAAATCAAATCAAATATATTGCCTTATATATTTTTTCTGCCTATGATATTAATTCAACAACAGCAACAACATTTATTTATATAGCACATTTTCATACAAAAAAAGTACCTCAAAGTGCTTTACATAATGAAGAAAAGTAAGAAAATAAGACAACATTAATTAACATAGAATAAGAGTAAGGTCCAATGGCCAGGGAGGACAGAAAAAACAACAAAAAAAAAAACTCCAGACAGCTGGAGAAAAAAATAAAATCTGTAGGGGTTCCAGGCCATGAGACTGCCCAGTCCCCTCTGGGCATTCTGCCTAACATAAATGAAATAGTCCTCTTTGTATTTAGGGTTTTCACGGAAGGACTTGATGATGATGTTCATGCAGACTTCTGGCTTTTAATCCATCAGTGTTGGAACATCATGGTTGTTTGAGTAGATGGTGGTGGCGCAAGCCGCCACCACAAAGAAACCAGAAAAAGAAACAGAAGAGAGAGTAGGGGTTAGTACGGATTTTAGAGCCACCATGAATAGTTATTATAATGAATTGAATATACAGAGTATCAGGATTAAACTAAAGTGAAGTTATGAGAAAGCCATGTTAAAATAATGTGTTTTCAGCAGTTTTTTAAAGTTCTCCACTGTATTAGCCTGGCGAATTCCTATTGGCAGGCTATTCCAGATTTTAGATGCATAACAGCAGAAGGCCGCCTCACCACTTATTTTAAGTTTTGTTCTTGGAATTCTAAGGAGACATTCATTTGAGGATCTAAGGTTACGATTTGGAATATAATATGTCAGACATTCCAATATATAAGATGGGGCAAGATCATTTAAGGCTTTATAAACCATAAGCAGAATTTTAAAGTCAATCCTGAATGACACAGGTAACCAGTGTAGTGACATCAAAACTGGAGAAATGTGCTTGGATTTTCTTTTCCTAATCAGGATTCTAGTTGCTGCATTCTGCACTAGTTGCAAACGATTTATGTCTTTTTGGGTAGTCCTGAGAGGAGTGCGTTACAGTAATCTAGTCGACTGAAAACAAACGCGTGAACTAATTTCTCAGCATCTTCCAATGATATAAGAGGTCTAACTTTTGCTATGTTTCTTAAGTGAAAAAATGCTGTCCTAGTGGTCTGATGAATATGCGATTTAAAATTCAGATTACAGTCAACAGTTACCCCTAAGCTTTTTACCTCTGTCTTGACTTTTAATCCTAATGCATCCAGTTTGTTTCAATAGCCTCATTGTATCCATTATTGCCAATCACTAAAATATCAGTTTTCTCTTTATTTAGCTTTAGAAAATTACTATTCATCCATTCAGAAATACAAGTAAGACATTGTGTTAGTGAATCAAGAGAATTGGGGTCATCAGGTGCTATTGATAGGGCACAACGTGAGCTACCACATGATGACACACAGCTGTACCTGAGATAATCTGACCTAACAGAAGCATGTAGATTGAGAAGAGCAGCGGACCCAGGATAGAGCCTTGTGGAACACCATATAGGATATCATGTGTCTTTGAGTTGTAATTACCACAACTAACAAAGAATTTTCTCCCTGCCAGGTAGGATTCAAACCAATTTAAGACACTGCCAGAGAGGCCCACCCATTGACTAAGGCAAATTCTAAGAATATTATGATCAACGGTGTCAAATGTGGCACTCAGATCTAAGAGGATGAGAACAGATAAATGGCCTCTGTCTGTGTTTACCCGCAAGTCATTTACTACTTTAACGAGTGCAGTTTCTGTGCTGTGATTTGTTCTGAAACCTGACTGAAATTTATCAAGAATAGCATGTTTATTGAGGTGGTCATTTAACTGCATAATGACTGCCTTCTCTAGAATTTTACTTATGAAAGGCAGGTTAGAGATGGGTCTAAAATTTTCAAGAGCAGAGGGGTCAAGATTATTTTTCTTAAGTAGGGGTTTAACTACAGCAGTCTTAAGACAGTCTGGGAAGACCCCCGTATCTAATGACGAATTTACTATGTCAAGAATATTATCAATTAGCACGCCTGATACTTCTTTGAAAAAACTTGTTAGTATTGGGTCAAGGATGCAGGTGGAGGGTTTCAGTTGAGAAATTATTTTATGTAAATCAGGTAAATCTATCCTGGTGAAAGAGTTCAATTTGTTTGAAACGGAGAACTGGGGTTTAGGAGGATCCTCAGTGTTGGGGAGATATACTATGTTATTTCTAATATTAATTTTTTGATTGAAAAATACAGCAATAGCCTCACAGGTTTTACTGGAAATACTTTGGAGGCATTCCTTTGAGTTACCTGGGTTTAGCAGACGATCAATCATCGAGAATAAGACTCTGGGATTACTAGCATTGTTATTTATAATCTTAGAGAAGTAGCAGTGCCTCTCAAGACGAACTGTGTTATTGTATTCTGTTATTTTAACCTTTAATATTTCATAGTGGATAGTTAGTTTAGTTTTCCTCCATTTACGCTCAGCTCTACGGCATGTTCTCTTTAAATCAGACACTCTTTGGGTCTTCCATGGTATAACAATGCCAGAAGATTTTTTAACTGTCACTTTTCAGGTGCAACTATGTCAACAGCAGCTCTCACAATTCCTGCTTACAACTAGTTTCATATTGATATACTGTGTAGAAAGATCATTCATGGATAGTAAACTCGATTTTGTTAAGCAATTGCTTATTGTCAGTCAAAAGACAATTAATGATCCAACAAGAAAAACAGAAAAAATATGTTTCTATATATATCTCTAGCTTCCTCTGACTTTCACCAGGTAAAGCAGATTGAGAAGATGAGATGAGATCTCTCTAGCTGGATGTGACAAGGACAATAGGAAAAATAGATGCTTTATAACTTACTCTAAGTATATGGATATCTTAAAACATGCCATCCTTAGTGATTCCATATTTTACTCCTTGACATAATAATGTGTTTCTATTAGCTTTCCCCATAGTTTTAACATCAGGTATCGTTCACTTTGTATAATGTGATAAGCTCAAATATGTACAGCTACAACAGTATATTACCAAATCATGAAATATTTAAATACATAAACACACAAAATCCGACTTAAACACACAGCAAACACGTCTTTTTGAAGAAGAAAAAATATATATATTAACATTATAATTATGTAAATCATGTGGGCAGCACTGTACACTTCAAACACCTCTTGACAGCTGATCTTAACATAGGTATGTTTCATGTTCACCATGTAGCTCCTACAACAAGGCTTGATTGCAGCTAAAATGAAAACGAAAAACAAATCAAAACTGGGCTTTTTCTTTTCTCTGTGTTAAAAGGTATCAGGATCTCAAGTATAGAATGCTGTAACACAGGAGCAATGGGTTCATTAAAGAATTCAGTTTTCATTCACTACATACAATATACCTATCCATTATCTCATCCATTTGTTATTTGACCCACTTAACATTGTATGAAATCGTTTGATCATATCTGAGAGGTAGTGTCTAAAACAACTGCATTGCCTATAGATAACTTTTTTGAATTTTAAAACTTAGTGTTTATGCTTCCTTAGGTTTGAATGAGTTATGTGTCCTTGGTTTATTTCTATAACTTAATTAAATAAATAATTCAGCGAGTTTAGAAGAATTTTTTTTTTCAATATCAACACCCCATAATGCTTTGCGAGACCTCCTGAGCTGTCACAGCCAGCATTAATGCAACTGCCCCCTGGGTATATAACGTTGATCATTTACAGTATATTACATACTCTGTGGGACGAGTTATCTGTGCTTGTAGCCAGATGTGCAGGTTGATATTCAAGTTCCACATCAATATAAGAGAAGGAGATGTATGCCCTGTGCATACATAATAATTAGCCATGTGACATGGCAAGAGTAAAAACAAACCTTGAAGAAGCATGACACCCACCCAGCAGAGCAGACTCTACGAAATAATAATAAAGACAGATTGATTACTATTTACAATACGTTTCTATCTTTTTTATAGCATAAAAAGTGCAAAGCATCAGCACAGACAATTTAGAGAGCCTTCAGCCCGACTTCAAAAAGCCAGTGGTTTCAATCATGACATGCTGCTTTCAATTTTCTGACTTTAAAAAACTATAAGAACACATGATTACCATAAAAAAGAGTTGGGGATCCGCCCCGTATATTGTAGTGCAGGAAAAAGAAAACAATTTGAACAAGGAAAAAAGAGTAATCTCTTCAGATTGAGCCATACAGAACGTGTATTGACTGCTCGATTTGTGGCTGTTGACTGAATTTATAGTGGGAGGACAGGAAGGGCATGCTTGCAGGACAAGAAGTGAAAATGAGTTCATCAGTAGTTGTTGGAAATAAGGTGAGGAAGAGAGGCGGAAGTGGTGCAGTCTGGTGGTTTTCCCTTCTTAAAGTCTGTGTGAAAGAAGAACAGGCATTAGTGCTCACTGCCAATCCTCCATCCAACTTGTCAACATCCCAGTTTGAGCCCTTTGACTGCCTCCCAAGCGCACATGTGTGACAAGACCTACATATTTTTCCTGACTTTTGACTACGATTCCAGCATTTCCCTTTTCTTTTGATGAAATATATGATTGTACATCTCTGACTGTGTTCTTTCTTCTTTGATCTCATGGAGGCACAGTGGTGCAGTGGTTGGCACCGCTGCTGCACAGCTCAGGTCACCTTTTTGGCCAAAATAATGAAACATATACAGCATAAATAACACGTTATCTCTGCTTGTGAAGTTGTAATGTATTACAATAGACAGTTATGGTTTTAAAATGTTAATTGTGCCAGTTGCAAGTATCCAAAGTGCTTGGCTAGACCACTGCATAGAGCTGGTCCACCTATTTTTTTAGTTGCAGCTGACAAATTGAATTGCCAGCCGTATCCAGGGTCTGTAAGCAACTGTGATGCTGGGTTCAAATGGGCCCAACATTATCATATACTAGAGAGTAAAATCATCTGACTGACAAATGCTAAAAGCCATTAAGCAAATACAAGCTGTTACCCGAACAAAAGATGCTAAAACCATATCTCAAGTTGATAAATGGAATGCTATGAATCATTAACCAGAAAGTTTGCTCAAATGTGCAGGTCTATCATGGACTGCCACATCAGTATAAGAGAAGAAGGTGTGTGACCTATGCAGGCATAATAATTAGCCGCATGCAGATAAAAAATAAACCTTGGAGGAGCCTAACACCCCCTCCTCCAAACACAAGTTTGGCAAATATCACCAACATTACAGTGATTATGAGGAACTCACAGTGAAGTGAACTCTGCAATGTTTGCTCATCACTAGTCCTCACTTCTCTTTCACACAAGCTGCTTTAGCAAAAGAAAAATAGTTCTGTTAAATGAATTATTTGGGACTAGACAAAGAGTCCGTTTCAACGACGTAAGATGAAACGGGCACGAGTGGAATTGTAATAAGTATAAGCACCACAAACCTGATATAGGTGTATTGAATGAATGCGTAATTAGGCCTGGAGCTGTAGTCGAAATCGCCTTTCAGTCCTCTAGAGCTTTAATCGAAGTCGCCTTTCTCTTTGAATTTTCGTGGCCGTAAATCCGCCGCCTGCCACGATGTTGGTCGAAGTCGCCTTTCTCTTTGAATTTTTGCGGCCGTAAATCCGCCACCTGCCGCGATGTTGGTCGAAGTCGCCTTTCTCTTTGAATTTTCGCGGCCGTAAATCCGCCACCTGCCGCGATGTCTGTCTCGTAAGGTTTTTCGGGCAGCTGCGCAGAAGGCGACTGTGCATTCGGCTTCGGACAGACGTGAGTGAGTGAGGAGATTGGCGAATTATATATAAGATTTGTACTCTGAGTGCTGCATGGCAAACCCATACAGTGTGTGCACACACCACCTACTAAAGCTACCCTTCTTGCATTTTGCATGTTACACCAATTTTAGATGTCTTTTGAATACATTTTGGGGCTACTGTAGTACGTATTGGATTTAAGCAAAATTTTAAACAAAAATGAGAGTGAATTAGGCAGTTTGTGTGATCATTACTTAATCAACTGATTACCCAAATTAAAAATACATTTGCACACACGTACACACACATATATATATACTTTTTTATTTAAAAAAATAGAATAAAAACACCATACATCCCCATGACCACACTAGCGCTGTGAAAAAGATCACAAGACAAGGATGAGCAAAAGATGTCAAGATAGCCCCACAAGAGAGCAGCGACCTAATAAGTGAAAAGAGGAAGGAGTGGTGACCTAATGTATTTTTGATAATTTTATTGCTCTTTTAGCTTGCTATCCTTCTAAGGACCATTTTCTTTAGCTACATTAGAATAGTGAACATGCGACTGTGATAGATTCACCCTGTAAAAATAATCTCCCCTGCAGCTGACACTAAAGTTATTCAGTTGAATGAGGGAATGCAAGTTTACACTGCTACTGACTCAGCTCTGATATCATCCTCAGAAGGATATAACAGTCAAGGCTGTTATATTATTATTGTTGTAAAGAGTTACAGTATGCTGAAAAAAAAAATGTTTTGGCTTCTTCTTAATCAGAATCAGAATTCATTTACCATGTACACTAATGTATACGAGGAATTTGTCTTAATAGTATCAGTACAACATACAAGGACAACACAGAGCACTAAAAATAAATAAACAATGATAAAATATAAAATGATACAATATGATGCAGCATATACAATACAATACAAAAAATAAAAAGATAGCAGGATTAAAATGCCCAGGCTGTCTAGCATGCAGGCATACAGAGATACTGAGTAGAGGCTCAGATCTGATTAGTAAGTAATAAATAACTAGATATGGAAAAAAAACTCTTTAGGTGACGGGTTGTTTTAACTTTCACTGCACGAAGATGTTTCCCAGAGGTAAGTCTTTGGAACAGTTTGGTCAGTTGCCCTCACTGAGCGTCTTTTTGGCAGTGTGGAGGTAAGGGAAGATGACACAGGTAGCAACTGCGTCTCCTCTCGTCCCGGTGTTACATACCTCAGATAAGGCTGGACGGAGATCCTCTGACATACATGTGTGACATATTTTGCTATCAGCTTCATGTTTAAATACAAATGCACATCAAATGCACATCAAATACATTCCAAAATGTAATGGGGGGGGGGGGGGGGCACACCATCATAAGGCAAAATTAAAATACTACGACAATTTAGAGGAACCAGTAAACTCACCATGTAACTCTCTGTGATGTGAGTGAAAATGCAGATAAATGTCCACACAGATATGTTGAGAAAGCGGAAACTCCACAGAGATATGAACTGGGCATGAGACTTAAAGGTAGAATGCTAGAATCTCAAAGAATCACTGCTGTGTGTTTTCACCCCATTTTCACAAATGTTTATTCCAAAAGATTAAAAAAGCTGGTGAGGAACTGCAGATTTACTGATTTATTCCACTTTCAAGGACTGTGTTTCTGATACTGATGTGAGCAACACGGGAGCACCAAAAGGAACACCCTTACCTCCTTTTCTCTCTACTCTGTACACCTCAGACTATAAATATCACACCAGGTCATGTCACTTGCAGAAATTCTCAGATGATTCTGCACTTATGGCGTGTATTGATAAAGGGGATGAGACAGAGTGTAGGAGTCAGACGGAGAACTGGTTCTTGTTGCAGAAAGAGTCATATTCAACTTAACATAAGCAAAACCAAGGAACTAGCTACTGACTTTCATTGCAGCAAAGAATCTCTATGTCCAGTCACTATTCAAGGAATGGATGTAGAGGTGGTGCAATCCTACAAGTACTTGGTGGTCCACGTTAATGATAGGTTGGACTGGTCTCAGAACACAGAGGAATTATATAACAAAGGAGACTGCATTCCTCAAATGTGTGAAGTGCTCAGTTATGGGACACGCTCTGTACACCTGGATTGAATAGCGAAGGAGAGAATTAAAACAATCCTGCACATTGTTTCTCTTACACACTGAAATTGAGTACTTTCAGCCAATGAATGATTCAGCCCAAGTGTATCAAGAAACGCTTTATACCAACAGCAATATAAAACTATAACGTATTTACCGAAAATAAGGCCAGGTCTTATATTCATTTTTACTCCAAAAGATGCATTAGGGCTTATTTTCAGGGAATTTTCTTATATTTATTGATGTACAACAATATACATTTATCCAAATACAGTCATGTCATCTTCTGGAACATCATCATAACTCTCCACATTCAAATCCTGAATTCTATAGCCTGAATTTATTGCTACTTCCAACCGCTTTTAAGATCCTCTGGGATTGATGTGCGTGCTTCGATGTTTGATGAATGGTTTGATGTGGTGAAGCAAAATTCCGACATACAAATGTATTTGTGGTGCTTTTATATTCAAGCATCACATATTCCCCATCATAAAGACACGATATAGCATCAGAATGTATGGCAGCATATTTGAGCACAGAGAAAAAAATTAAGGACATAATGAAAATGTCTATTTTGTAGTTAAAGTGGAAATTTCAGCTTTAACCTCGAAATGTCCACTTTAACCTCGTAGTTTACTTCATCATTAAAGTAGCCCATCATAAATGTCATCTTAAAACCAACCCAGTTGTTAATCGCTATGTGCTTTTGGGGCTTCATCCTGAACTGACCGCAGCAGCAAGCAGAAATGGACCACCACACAGAACACATTAAATTTACAATATTCCAACTCTCTGCACATTTAGAATTCTTAGATTTATACTTGATATCACTTTCATGTTGAAATGCATTAAAGTATGTATGTTACATTTTACAGATAAATCGTTAACTTTGTTTAAATAATGAATACTGTTAATAGTTACACATATGGGGGTGGCACGGTGGCAGAGCTGTAGCGCTATTGTCTCACAGTGAGTCATGTCCCTTGTGTTCCCTGACTGGGGCTTGCATGTTTTCCTGGTGGGTATTCCACAGTGCACCCTGTTTTCCTTCCAAAGACATGAAGGTTTGGGGGTTTGGTGATGCTAAAATGATGTTAATGTATGTGTGTGCTTGTGTTCACCTTGTGATGAGCTAATGCCCCGTCCAGAGAAGTATAAACCCGGCCTTAGGTGCCTTACTTTTCAGCTGATAATCTTGACTAGGGCTTATTTTTGGGGTAGGGCTTATATTACAGAGTAGCCTGAAAATCATGCTAGGGCTTATTTTTGGATTAGGTCTTACTTTCAGGGAAATACGGTATATAGCATCTCGCTGGGACTGTGACAGCCAAGTCAGAACTTTTATTTTTTTTTTAATTTTCTTGCTTTATAATCATTCCACTGTGTGTTAAGACTAACGTGTGTTTATTTATTTAAAGAGCTTCTTTAAAAAGCCAAATTTCCCCCTGGGACAAATAAAGTTCTACCTATCTAGTAGCTTATTGGGGAATTCTGCAGGGATAAGAGAAAATTAAAGTCAGCGGAATCACAGAGTGGGCGCCTTATGCTGCTGAAGCATATTGTTTATTGAGATCAATTCTGAAATATGTATGCATTCCATGTAAGGACTGTGGACGAAATATGTAACATGTAAACTGTGCAGATTAAACCAGGAATCTGAACGAGGGTGAAGTGACTAGACCTGCTGCTTAACAATTCCAGTGACATGGATTCTAATTGCATCCCAAACATAATCACACTATCTTGAGTCTGTTGTGTAAATACTTGTGTGCCTTTCTCCTTCTTTTGAGTTGCAAGAAAGTCCCAGAAAGCCTAGCAGCAGCAGACTCAAATTATACAGGGAACAACTTGCAACAAATCGAAACTGTAACAAGACACCTCTTAAAGAAGTCAAAAATAAAAACAATCACTTTCTAACTTTATTTTCTAAGATATTTCACATTAAATTCCATAAATTAAAATTGCACCTAAATTGCTAACAACACTACAGAAAAACTTTCTGTCAAAATAAAGAATAAAGTGAAAAAAATAAAGAAATATTTCTTACTCCCTTAGAATATCATCAATAGTTTTACTGCTTGTAAATTTCAAATTCTTAAAATGCACTACTCTTTAAAAGTGTAATAAAAGATGCTGATAATATATTTTGCATTTTTACTGTCTCAAGAGTATCTGATAACAATATCCGTGATAGATTTCAATAAGCATATTAGCTTACAAAAGAAAACAAGCTAGTTGAACATAATGTGTTTTTGTCAGATTATTCAAGCCAACAAAAACTGTAGTCTCCAGCATTTAAATCCACTGCCACTTTGATCCCAGCAACTGGCAATTTGCTACAGTTGTCATCTTATTTATGTTTGAAGTAAGAAGTGTCTCTCCTTGTCTACTTTCATAATCTAAAGCAAAACAAATCTGACATTCTGAAAAATTCTTCATTGGCTCCAAAAATGGAACAGTCACACTCCACAGATACATCATTCTGTCATGGATAAAGTGAGAGAAAGAGATGCTGCTAATAAAACACATATAACAGCAATAATAAGTAGATTCTGTTAAAACATACATCAAAATGGTTTTGTGATGGCACCTTAATAAAATCCATAAGCGCACAACTAATGTTGTTGCATTAAAGTTCTTAGTCTTCCAAAGTATGCTGTAATTGTGTAATATTTCTCAAAGTTTCTCTGATGAGCTTCATTTCTGGGAAATACTAGGGTGCCAGGGGCCAGTACACCATGCGTTAGTGGTAATTATGCTGAAACAGCTTTAACAATGAATGATCTTTCTTTCACATTAAATGATAGTTTGCCAAAAATTGTTACATTTTAGGTTAAACAAAATGTATATAAACAAGTAATACAAACCTTGTTAGTGGGAGGAGTGACACTGTCTGTTCATGGTAAGTTTGCTAAAGATAGGCTTGTGGAAGGTCAAGGAAAGCTGCATACACTCGTTAATACGAGTGAGGTTCATTGTTAAAAGTCGTGACTCACAGATATAGGTAGATCCAAATGTGATCAAAATGTACATTACAAGTCTTGTGTAATTAGCCTATTGCTGCAGTGACTGCTTCCAAAACGTCCTCTGTAGAACTCTGTAACAAAATCATCTCTAGCTAGAACGATGCCTCATCTATACTTGGCAACAAAGTCTTGGCTTCAACAGCACAAGAGCCGCTTGCTCTGACAGCGAGTGTTTCTTACAAATAAAAGCAATTAACTCTGTACAGTAGAACCTCTGCTCACGAATCTTTCCGAACACATACAAATCGGGTTACGATCAAAAAGTCTGCCAAAATTTTGCATCTTTTCATGACCACACGCTCTGGTGGCGAACAAAAACACTGACGGCCAGTTTCCCTACGTGAATTCGTATGCGCCAATGATTTCCCATTCTCCGTTTCCCATTTTCTTTTGTTTGCATATACAGGGCCTAACAAAGCAGCTGATGTTGCAAAAGGAGTTATAATGTTAACTAAGCAGAGGCCTCAAGTGCTGGAAGAGGTGGAAAAAACTGTTGCTAGTGTGGTTGAACGAAAAGCAACTTGCAGGGGATAGTGTAAGCGAGCCGATCATATGCGCAAAAGCCAGGAAGATTCATGGCGATTTGCTAAAAAAAAAAATCCTTCGAGCGGCCCAGGTGAGGAATTTAAAGCCAGTAGAGGATGGTTTGAAAAGTTTCACAAGAGAAGTGGCATTTAATTTTTTTTCCCTGTGCTTAAAACTCATAAAAAAAAGTTTACAGCAAGCTGTTCGTAACGGTCTAGCGCGAACTCTTACAATGTTAGTTTTCTCTGTTGTTCAAGGTTTTCTTAGTGTTATTCAATGTTTTTACATTTAGTTTACTATTACACTGTGCATTCTATGGTATAATTACCTATTTTTGTGCTTAAAAAAATATATGTTTATATACAGTTCGTACGGTCTGGAACGGATTAATTGTATTTACATACAATCTTATGGGGAAATTATTTTCGGGTCGCGACCAAATCGGGTCGCGTCCACAGTTTTGGAACGAATTACGGTCGTGACCAGAGGTATCATTGTATTTTTAAATTTTCAAAGTGTGCTTTTAAATTCTTCATGAGACTTATAAGCAGTACCATCGTTAATAGCAAGAGCAGTCAGATTCACAGAGCTTACAACATTACGCAGAGTGGGAAAATGTAACATTTTTCCCTTCAGATGGTTTACAAATAAGTCCAAGATTGTGCAAAATGCTTTTCAAACAACTCCCTGGTGGACCATGTCCTTGCAGTTTCACATTCTTCTTCTTTTGCCTACCCCTGTGAGGGGTTGCCACAGCGGATCGTCTTCTTCCATATCTTTCTGCCCTCTGCATCTTGCTCTGGTACACCCATCACCTGCATGTCCTCTCTCACCACATCCATAAACCTTCTCTTAGGCCTTCCTCTTTTCCTCTTTCCTGGCAGCTCTATCCTTAGCATCCTTCTCCCAATATACCCAGCAACTCTCCTCTGCACATGTCCAAACCTACACAATCTCACCTCTCTGACTTTGTCTCCCAACCATCCAACTTGAGTTGACCCTGTAATGTACTCATTTCTAATCCTATCCATCCTCGTCACACCCAGTTTGAATCTTAGCATCTTTAACTCTGCTACCTCCAGCTCTGTCTCCTGCTTTCTGGTCAGTGCCACTGTCTCCAACCCATATAATATAGCTGGTCTCACTACTGTCCTGCAGACCTTACCTTTCACTCTTGCTGATACCTGTCTATCACAAATTACTTCTGACACTCTTCTCCACCCATTCCACCCTGCCAACACTCTCTTTTTCATCTCTCTTCCACAATCCCCATTACTCTGTACTGTTGATCCCAAGTATTTAAACTCATCCACCTTTGCAAGTCTACTCCCTGCATCCTCACCATTCCACTGACCTCCCTCTCATTTACACACATGTATTCTGTCTTGTTCCTACTGACCTTCATTCCTCTCCTCTCTAGAGCATATCTCCACCTCTCCAGGGTCTCCTCAACCTGCTCTCTACTAGAAGGGAGTTTCACATTGCGCCTGTTCAGGTGGCTATTTATATCACATAGAAATGCGATGTAAGCCATGAACTCTGCATTGCGCATGAGTGAAGAAAACTATTCTACTTTTGCAAATTTTGGAATTAAGGGAAATTCCATTAAGTTTCACCAGAACCTGTCCTTTGCTCAGCTATTGTACATCATTATACTGAAGGAGGTCCATGTACTCTGCTCTGCTGTCTTTCAGCAACATTTTAAAAAGTTAATGCTGCCAGCTTGGAGTAGAGCGAATGTGGTTGACAATTTTGGTGACTATATACTGTACATTGTTTCTTTCATCTTGCCTGACAACTTTGCACACAAAACAGTTTGATGAATTATGCAGTTCAGCAAATTAATAGCAGGATGCTGTTCTCCTTTTAAACGCAAGGAAAAGTCTTTCTCCTTACCAAACATTGACTAACTAACCAGGAGGTTTATTTTACTGAGTTCCAACGATTTCTGTTCAAAAAAAACTTTCACTACAGGAAAAACAGCCCCGCTAGTTGCATGAACCTTCAAAGATAAAAGGCACAATAAGTCCTTCTTGTAAACAAACACTGGCAGTTGGGCTGTATCTGTATTATCATTTGACATGTGATCAGTTGACTTCAGTTATGATAAAAGAGCTGAAAAACATTCCTCCTGTCGAATTTCAACCCTGCATGCTACAGATGAGTCAGACATGGGCACCTGTTTCACTTGTTTAATAATCTTGACTTTATTTTTATCTCCAGCAAAATGTTCATTAAGCATGCCCAATGTTTTACCATTTCAAAAATGGCTTTCCCATTTTAGGTAATTCCCAAGTAATACGAAAGGAAACTGCTGTTGCCTTCTCCTGTGTAGTTTTCACCGCTGTACAGTATTGTTGCAGAGCTTTCGTAGGAACATTTCTGGGAAGCAATTCTGTCTTTTCTGGCTGGGCTACCAGGTGGGAAAGCTAGCATGTTTAGTTCTGTAGTGTCATCTGATGTTAAACACATAGTTAAATGAAACCGTGGTTAGACAAATTAAACAGAGTGTCCTGGCTTTGGAATGGTATGGCAAATGAAGGCAAACTCATTTGTACATTGAGGACTGAAATGTCTGTTTTCTTCATCTACCTTTCTACGCTTGCTGCTGCACGGCATTGCTCCCGATGTCCTCGAATTATAATACATAGTAGCAGTAGCTTTTTGGCTGATTGCCACCCCCCCAATTTAGACGTTGTTGCTGTTCCACCCATATAATCAAAAAAAATACTTTGGAGGGCCAAATTAGTGCCTTACCGGATGCCAGTTACTATGATATTTTTTTAGAATCTGACAATTATGAACAAATTGTTATTGCTGAGATGGAAAAAATACATGCAGACAAATGCTGAGGTACTGGTTGTATATGTTTATGCCTAGAATTTTGCATTCATCCTCATTTTGTAACAATGACATGGCAGAGTGAAAACAAATTAAACAATTCACAGTTATATTGTATGTGTAGACAATATTATACATGCGTTATCTTTTTTTCAGTTTTCAATAATCAAATAGGAATACTTCTGTTCTTTGTCTGCAGAGATTTTCATCTTTATTTATTCTTAGATAAGATAAACCTCAGTTTACACTCTATAGAAACCAACTCTGTATGTGTTTACATGCTGGGTTGTTTAACTCCACACATTAGTTTTCCTGCTTTCTTTGCAGGTTGTTTTTTTTTCCAGTGCAGAAACAGTCTCTTCTCATCCAAAGTAGTAGCACTATGGATAGCAATGGACTAGAGAGGTTGAAATGCTTTGTGTTCTTGCTTTTTCTTTTTTAAAGGGTTTCATTTGGAGGTAATCCAGCATGTGGTCTTCAAACCTCCTATTTAT